>NC_079369.1:18252193-18459693 GCF_021018895.1 Seriola aureovittata | reverse complement strand
TTTGTCCACCCTCTGTCTATATGTGATGCATATGTAATTGTGTGTTGGGTGTGTGTGTGTGTGTGTGTGTGTGTGTGTGTGTGTGTGTGTGTGTGTGTGTGTGTGTGTGTGTGTGTGTGTGTGTGTGTGTGTGTGTGTGTGTGTGTGTGTGTACATGTATGCTCTTCTCTAATGAAACACTCTTCCTCATGCCTAGTCATTCTTCTAGTGTTGGTACTGTGTGTTTGTTGGTCTGTGTGTGAGAGGCTTTTGTTCTGTTCTCTCAGTGCCACCTTGTGGAGAAAAATGTTTAAAACATCTTCAGTTAAGCTGTTGCACTTCTCGCTTCCTGCTTCCTTTCCTCTCTCCTTCCTTCCTTCCTTCCTCCTTCTTCCATCTCTCCTCACAGATGTTCATTCAGTGTGGCTCTCCAGCGGTGTGACCTCTCATCTTTTTGCGATTTGACTTCTCTTCACCTTTGCAACCTTTGAACACTCTTCTGATGTAAGTTCTCTATCTGATCTATCCATCCATCCATCCATCCATCCATCCATCCTTCAATTTAACTGTGTCTGTTATTTCTCTGATTTCAGGTGTTAAGCAACTTTGCTGAACGTGAGTGTAACACCAATAATCACAACAGAGTTTATTCTGTTTGATCAATTCAAAATTTGCATTTTCAAAACCTTTTGAAAGAAACAAATGTCTCTTTACGTGTTTGAAATTCATGTTTTTCAAAATAGTTACATTGACTTAGATACTTGATATTACATTTTCAAAATAAAGTTAAAATAAACATAATGTTGTCATTTTAGCTGATAAAATTGGGAGGAAAAGGAAATTAAGTTTAAAATGCTAAACACTAGGCTTTTTTATGATGGTAGTTAATGTTCGTAGGTAGAAGGGTTGGCACTGTGTTGGAGCTGTACGAAAAGATGAATGTATTTAAGTAATTTACTGCATGTTCTCTGTTTTCTTTCTGTTCTCTGTGAATTTGCTCTATTACTATACTTCCGTAGAGAACATATTCCAGCAGATTGCATTTCCGTTTAGTTCAATACTGACATTTGCATGATCTTCTGAAGAGTGTGTTGGTGATGATGATGATGATGATGATTTAACTTCCTGTGTCAGAGTTTGATGGAGAGCTGGTCGGATGACAGCTGGAACTGTTGTCATAACCGGAGGAATACTGGCCACAGTGATACTTCTGTGTATCATAGCTGTGCTCTGTTACTGTAGACTCCAGGTACACCTCTGTGTTTATCTGTGTGTATAAATGTAAGCATCATACTATTTTCCGCATTCATCTCTCTCTCTCATTTTCAGGTCTGTTCCTCCTTCCCCTTTCTTCCTTATAGACTTTCCTTTTCCTTCTTTTCTTACCTCCTTCCTCCTATCTTTCCTTTCCTTACATTTTAACCTTTCCTAAGACCCCTCCCCCCTCTTCGATAGCTTTTTAAATTCAACCTCATCAGCATGAATTGATCATTGCAGTTAACTTTGTTTCAAAAATATTCAGAAATTGGTTCCAGTATCTTTTTTAAAAAAAGGATTTTTAAATAGTTAACTGTTTTAGAATCAAGAAAAACACACTAGAAACCATGAAATCCCAGAAGTATGTTGAATATATTGGAAAAAGTTTATTGATCTCAAACTATTTTCAGATTTCCATTTCATTTTTTTAAGAAAATACTGTAGTATGGTACTCAATAATGTTTAGAAGACCGAGGTACAGCCTGTTTGTCATAAAATGAAAATGAAAATAGCTTTTTTGTCTTGACAAGGCAATTACTGGGCGATTCTCTCTCTCTATAGTACTACTGCTGTAAGAAGAATGGGTCTGACAGCGGCTCCATCTCTCAGCAACACTTTGCCTGCAACGCCTGCAGTGTCACCGGCCTGGACGGGTCAATCGTCACCCCTCTGTCCCTGTCACCGCCAGAGCCGCCTGGATCCTCCAACCCCACCAAACCCAGAGGGGGGCGACGCAGCTACTGCCCCACCTGCTCACCCTACGACTCACCCTTCTACATCCGTACCACTGATGAGATGCGCAACGGTGGCGAGCGCATCACCTACATGCCCACACACTATGAGAACCAGGCACTGGCCATGCCGCTGCCCGCCGTCCGAGGCTCCCTGCTGAGGGAGACTCAGCGAGGGCGGCCTCCCGATTTCTACACCAATACCCGAGCCATCAGCACTGAGGTGTGACTACCCCGAAACCCCATAACACCACCCATTACACACACAGACACTTTTCTTTGCACTTACGCAGACACACACAAACACACACACACACACACACACACACACACACACACACACACACACACACACACACCAGCACCACCACTAACAAGACCACAGAAGTGATTTTGACACGTACAGCAGCTCCCAGTGAGGATCTGCTGGATAAAGGCCCGCTGTCTGTGCAGGCTAAATTATCACATGTAATTAGGGTTTGGGGTCTGGGGGGATTTAAGTGAGGATTGTCTAAGCCTACTGCTGAAGACTGAAGTGTGTGAGAAGCAGGGATGACTCTCAAACCTAGTTCCTCACTTTATACCCGTACATTTTAAATGTTCCTGTTCATAAAGACAGTAATTCTATAATTGATGGTAGATAAAACTGTAGCTGTAAAATGTCTTGTAAGAAAATGTCCCTTTATCCTCCCACATGAAGGGCGTGGTCGTGCACCGTCTGTTGACTGTTACTGTGTCTTTACTGACTGAGGGCTATCTTAGATAATTTATGATTTTTCCCCCTTGCTGCATATCTTCCCAATGACTGCCGAAAAGACAAAAAACAAAACAAAAACAAAACCGTATTATGAAGTATGTAGCAAATATGAAGCAATTTTGTCGTGAGAAGCAGAACAGAGACTGAAGTACATTTGAAAAAACGGCAAAAGGAGGAAAAAGTCAGCATGCCCTCTGCAGTTTCCTGGATCTCTGGAAGCAGGAAAGGTAGAAGAGAGCAGACAACTGGAGCTTTCCCTATGCAAGCTGTCTGTCAAACGACTGCGGCTCCAGCAATCTCCTTTCAGCTGTTTTCATCTCATATACTTTTTACTGGAGGAATATCATGAGCAGTGTGCACCCCCAGTGAGATATAACTACGGTGTACATATAGATAGACCTATGAGCATTTCAAACTGGATCTTGGATACAGTAGTTCCAGCACTGAACTACCACTTTCTCCCCTAAGGCACAAACCTGTGAATAAACAAGTATGCCTGAGCCCTTGAACGCAACAGTGGTAAGATGGAAGTGAACTGGGGGAATTTCTCTTTACTGACAGTGATGCAAAAAGTTTGAAATGTAAATATTAACCAGAAAGCAACGGAAGTGTCTCTTGATCCCACAGTCTTCTTGACGGAGAGAGATGCACCCTGGGATTTGAACATGATGTATTTTGAATGAGGGAGTGTGATTTACTAGTTTGTGCTATTTTGTCTACACACTCCTCCTATACTCCTATACTACTCTCATGTTGAATCTTTGAAATGCAATTAATCATGTCTTTTCTTTTCATGTTTTTTTTTTTTCCACATGTGAGAAAGTCAGAGTACACATTTATGTGATTGAAAACAGTTTCACATTGCTCATTTTCTACATGGCACTTACCCAACATTGCTTGCCATTCACAAAAAAAAAATGTTTCCTGTGATATTTGTCTTTGTATTTCTATGTACAGCAGGGCTCAGTGAGGCAGTGACTAAGCAGTGCAGGAAACCTTACGGACTTGCATGGTGTGATAACGTTGGATAATTTTGGGGCAGGCCTGGTTTTGTCATTCAAGCATTAGAAAAAAATGCACTCCCCAACCTCTTTTCAGCTGTGCATATAACATAATTAGAACCCATTCATCAGCAGCTACTTCATTTATTTCACAATTACTTTTTCATCAAGGTTAAATAGAAGCCAACTGCAGTGCTGTTATACTGTACATCTTTACACAACAATTGTGGGTTTTCTCTGGATGAACTAAAAAGGGCAAATAAATGTACAGAGGACTGGCCAAATGAAAGTTCATCACTAAAGATCAACATGTTTGCTTTTAGGAGAAGTGGTGAAATCTATCCATACACATCTGAGCTAGAATCTCTAAGGAGGATTCAGTGGAATAAAAACAGTGTTTATCCATGTTGTTGTCCACTACCACAGCTAAGGATTCATTGTCATCATTCATTTATTTACCCATTGTATTAACTATATATTTTACTACTTACTTAACTAGTTATCTTTGAACATAGAAAAACAATGAATTTTTAGAAATGTGGTTAAAAAACGTCAAATCATACATGATAAATACAGATAAAAAACAGTAATATTTGACAGTGTTAACTTTTGACAATTAAAGATTTGTAACTGCTTGAAATTGTTTATTGTGTGATTGCTGACAAGACTACACACACACATTCACACACACAAGTGAGCAGTGTTATACGTATTCAATTGGAAATATTAAATTAACTTGAGTTTCATCAAGATGCCAGAAGTCTGACCTCCAGATAATGATTGTCATGAGGTAAACAACCACTAATTTTTGGAACAAAGCATTAATCTATCTTATGATTTTCCCTAAATGATGCCTTCTTTGGTAAAACAAAAGCTTTCTATAACTTAACAACATATTTTCTCATTTTGAACATCCAATGAGAAAGGAGTAAATGTTGAAATAATACTACCTGATGGGGAAGTAATGTTCCCAAAAGCCCTTTGTATAACTAAAATGCACAATAATACATATGTTTATTATATGTTTATTAGTTATACAGTTATGTTTTAGGCACATTAGATGTTTAGCGTCTTATCCAACACCATCATGGAGGTGTCTGATCAGTCCTACATTCATTCAGTGAGACAGACTAATTTAGCTTTAGCTTTGGATTGAGCGTTTTCTGTATACTGCACTTTGTATGAAATTGACTGATAAATAAAAAAAAATCATGGCCTTATTTTTGAAAGCATCCCCACTTTACTTTTGGTGCCTAAAACTTCAATCTATCTATCTATCTATCTATCTATCTATCTATCTATCTATCTATCTATCTATCTATCTATCTATATATATATATATAAATATAAATATAAATAAATGTATGCATTATTTACACACATATATGGCATAAACAAATCCCTAAACTGAATTGTCCAGTGAATGTAAGAGGTGCTTAACGGAGATAATGCAGAGCATGCGTGAAACTACGGTGGCATTCCAAACCGGAAGGCGCATCACTAAAGTCCCGAGTGATTCATCTTCTCAAACACACGATCTTCGCTGCAACTCTCCTGACAGCTAGCGAGCAACTCCACAACGGTCTAAACAAGTGAGTTGACAGCTCTATTAGCTACACCTGTGTTCATTCCAGTGTCATATTTATACGTAGTGGGAAGAGAACCGTTGTTTTCCTTCTTCTCTCTTGTCATTTTCCTCCGGAGCCGGGCGGGGTGTCGCTGAGTGCGGACGCTCCTCCACCTACTGCTCCAACTGTTTTGGACTTTGAGCTGGTTAGCGTTAGCCAAACTTAGCTTCAGCTCGCAGGTCTAGCCTTGCACACATAGGTACTTCCTGTTTAGCCTACATTCACCTGTTGTGACAGTTAGCTCCTTGCCTAAAGGTCTACTTCTGCAAACCCATATTAGTATTACCGCGGTGAGGAAAATACTGTGGTGACTGTACGGGTAAGTTAGCTTGTCGCTAGCTAATTTTTGCCTTGCCTGTCTTTCTGTGAGAGGAGTGTATCCGCTTTGCAAGTCTGCTGGTTGTGTGTATTTGACCACACAATACCATGCCAATTTTATTTAACCCACTAAATGGACGGTAAAGATCTGTTATAAAGAGAATACGCTGCCATAAAATGCTAGCCTGCTGTAGATGCTGTGAGAGACTGTGTGATGTGCTCCATCCAGGCCTGCAGACACAACTGAGGGGAGCAATATCAGTTTATGCAGCAATTAATGGGGAAATCTATTTCAACACAGTGTAAGACAATATCTCATTCGCTTTTGAAACGCAAAGCCATTATCTACAAACACTAACAACTGTCTCCGCAGAAGGAAATCAGAGCATCAACACCTGAAATAATGATGCCATCAGGTGACACTATTTGGCTCTGAGCCATTTACATTATATTAGTGTCTAATTCAGGATGGGCCCATACCGGTTTTGCTTGACATATTCCTTCCATAGAAGTCCAAATGAGTTTTTATTAACACAGCTGTGTTGTACACATTCATCCTCTCAGTAACATCACTGCATATGCTTGTCATGCTTTCACAGCATTCCCTTAACTGACTTGAGACTCAATATTTACAAGTCATAACTGATGTAGGGCTGGGTGATATTAACAAAAATGTCAATATGTTTCTGACCTTGGATAATGGATAACGTGTGATGATATTTTGGGGCTGACACTTGGTGCTTTTAGAATGTGACAGATGTTACACGCGTGACATTACATTCAAGTGTTTAAACTCAGCTTTTGAGAACAGCAAAACATACCAGTTTTTACAAGAACATGATATTATAATAAATGATGCACCACAGTGGGTTCCCTGGTATACTGTAAGAAAATAATAGATGAAATGGAGGTGCCATACTCTTTTCCTTTTCTTGCCTTTTCCTTTTTTGTGGCTGTTGCATACATTTGTATATCTTGTGGTACTACATAGAGCTTCGTAATATTATATTGTTGTGATTTGAAGTTCCACATACTGAATAGGTATAAGTAACATATTGTTTGTTTGCTTTTGTAGCCCTCAGAAGGAACTATCCATTAATTGGAGGTTTGACTAGGTTTTTAAATACCTAAGATGCTCTGGTTGATATTGGTAATATTTGGTAAGAGGGATGTAGCTGATGTATTAAGATATGAAATGAAAATTTTCTGGATTGTATAATGGAGAAATACAGGCATGGTTACCTGGCAGTAGATTGTGGTAGTATGAGCAAATAGGAATAAACAGGTAATAGTCTGATGTAGGCCAGGCTTTGGCTCTGGCACTAAAACAAAGTGGCCTTTTGTGTGTCTAAACGGAGAGGTGTTCTTTGACAAGAAGGAGTTACTTGAAGAGCCAGCCAGAAAACTATCAGGAAGTATATCAGGAATAATTATGCAACATTTCACATTGATTCATCAGATTTACTCAAACGCATAGTCTCTTCATAGTCTTATATGCAGTGTTGTGTTGCTGCTGTGGGGTTTACAGTGTGCAGTACAGGTTGTCACAATAGTCTGCTTCAGGTTTAAAGAGTGTATGTCAGTCATGGTGGTAGTATACTTTTGAATCAACCATGAACAAATAGAGCAGCAGATAATATGTATTTGACAATGAAAATAGCTTGTATGACTGTAGCTTAAGACCAAACAGGAATAACAGGTGTTGGGTGTCACTAAGAGGCAGACACTCTGTTGGTTGAGCTGGTTTCTGTCCCAGCTGTAAACTATTTGTTTCTGTGGGGCTGTGTTGGGTCACCTGGCTCAGTCTTATTCAGATGTTTGGACTGGTTGGGGGTTACTTTTGACATGATGTGTGATGGATGCTTTTGCACAAAATAATTTCCAGGAACATTAATGACATTAATGTTTACAGGGAAATTAACTCCCAACCCTGGCAGTGCTAAAATAACACCCTAATCTCAGTATGGAGTGACACCAAAAGACACCATTATAACAGGTTGATTTGACTGCTTCATAGTCAGTCAGTGTATTGTGGCCATCAGGGATACATTTTGGTTGTTGTTCATGTCTAAAAAAGTTAGTATGATCAGCCCCAGCCTAACCCTAACAGTGTTATTATCTTTTGTAACTTTTGAATAAGTTTGTCATGCTGCAATGACAGCTCTGTTCAGTATGCCCCATAATCACCTTGTCGAATGGGAGACAGGAAAGCTGCTATCAGCAGCTTCAGGTTGGACAGCCCTAGTTCTTTAAAGCAAGGTCACCCGAGTCATAAAGCAGATGGAGTTAGAAAGAGCCGCATGTCAGAGCCAGCATTGTCTACCATCACCAAATGAATGAAAGATGGCCAAAAGGAAATGTTTCCCCTATCACCCAACCCTCCAGTGAAGTGTCAGAAGTTCGTTCATGAATTGCATCTTGGACCCATCATCATATACTATATAAACCTGCCATCAAATAGAATGTAATCATGGATTTTGGGTTGTCAAACCTTGTACTTTGATTTCCTTATAGTTTACTCCTCTCAATCACTTACAGTGTTTTTGATTTAATGTGTCTGTGGACACTGTTGTATCTGTAACATTACAGCAGGGCATGGCAACCCACAGAAACTCATGCACCCATACAGATGTAATATGTCTGGATAGCCCTGTGCCTGTGGGTGTTGTGCAGTCTGTCTACACCACTGGCCATTCACAGTTTCCATGCGGGCAGTGGTTTGGTAACGAGGCTGCCAACTGGGACTGTACTGGAGGAGTAGTCTCGTAATAACTGGGTGCTACTTTTCTATGATGTTTAGAGTTAAGGCCAAAGAGGAAGAGACTGTTCAGTCACCCAAGGACAGCAAGAGTTAGAGAGAGCAGAAACGGTCTAATCTTGGTGAATACTGTTCTATGTGTATAATAACCTGGTTTTTAGTGACCACTTAGCAGCTGATAGATACCTGTAAAATTAGCCTTATATGGATAAATCATTCAAACCATATTTTACTACACTTGTTTTGACATGGATAGTATTTGAAAGGCCTTCATCACAGTTTGTCTGTTTCTTTCTTTCCTTTTGCTGTTAAAATGAATTTTATCACATGCAGTTGTACACAAAATATTGTCTTATGTGTTGCCTTTCTGTACCATTATGAGGGTGTGCATTCGTGTAAGGGAGCTAATGGGATGTTCTGTACTTGCACTGTTAGCATTAAGTAATTGTAATTAATATCCACTTCTGTGTGGCTGGAATGTGTATATCACATGCTTCAGATCCTGTCTTGACTTCAGAAGAGGAGACATGAAATCCAGTTGAAGTTTGCTCTAAATTACTTAATTTCCCAGCCTGCCCTGACACTATTTGTGTTTCTTATCTGGGTTCCCTCTCATTGCAACTCTTTCCAGCTAAGTGAATCAGTGGGAGTGTTCACTTTTCCGCTTCGTGCTGTGCTCTGTGTAATTGAATAAGTATGATTGGAGCACATGATACTGTTGCTTTCCTTATGTGTGTCTGCGTCCATGTACACGTGCATGTGCATGTATGAATATAATTTGCCTGGGTTAAGTGTGTGTGAATGCCTTTTGTGTGCATGTAATCATGTCACTGTGTGTGAATGAATGTCCCCTTCATACTCTTATTTTGAACTCTATATACCTCAAACCCCAGCTGTTTGGCAGATGCTTGAGCTGTACATTTATAATGAGAATAATGAACTTTATTTGTATTGCAACTTTCCTAACAAAGTTACAAGATGCTTGTAGAAGTAAAATAGAATAAAAAATAAAACACAATAAAGTTAAAGACATTCAAAACAACATATTGCAAATAAACAACATCAAAAGAGAGAGTGAAACGAGCAGTAAGCATACAAGGACTGAATTGCACAAAGATTGAAATACAAGTTACCCAAGCTGCTGCCTTAAGACATAAAAAAAGCCTTTTTATGAAAATGGGTTTTAAAGAGATTTAAATGTGGATACTAAGCAGGCGAACCTTAGGTCCTCAGCTTTGATAGCTTTGGCACACAAATCATTGTATTGTTCTGTTCCATATTGAATACATCATTAAAACATTCACAGTGTAGGCTGGAACAAGTATGTGAACCACTACCCTAATGTAGAAGCAAAGTAGAGATTTCTGGCACAACATGCATGAAGAAAGGAAAAAGTCTAATGAGGTCAAAACACCAGCAACACTAGTATAGAGAAGAACTTTTATTATCAGGGTCATCGTCTAACCCTAATAATAAAGTTAATGATAAAGTTTACTGTAAGTGTTGCTGGAGTTTGAACACCTATCTTAATGACATTAACAAAAGATAACTAGAGTCAGCAGTTATCAAAGTCAAATCAATGAAACCAGATCGGAGGTGTGGGTTAGAGCTACTCTGACTTACAGAAAACAATAAAACATTTTGAGTTTGGTATTCACAAGAAGCATTTGCTGATGTGAAAAATGCATCACCAAAAAAAATCTTAGAAGACTTACAATGTGTTGATTTGCATAAAGCTGAAAGTCATCATTGAGAGGAAAATTAATTCCCATGTTTATCAAGGTATCTTACAGGTAAATGTCAGGGTGGCTGTCCATCTCCTGAAGCTCAGTAGAAGTTTGGTGATGAGCCAGGACAACGCTGCTAAATATCAAAGTAAATCCACTACAGAATGACTTCAGTGCCCTGATCTCCACCAAGTGGAGATGCTGTGAAATGACCAGACATCCTTAGAATATGGCAGAGCTGAAGCTGCTCTTTAAGGAATGATGGTCCAGAATTCCTTCTGAACATTGTGCAGGTCTGATCAGCAGCTACAGGAAGAGCTTGTTTGAGGTTATTTGTGCCAAAGGAGGTTCAACCAGTTATTAAATCCAAGGGTTCCAAATCACAAAACAGCTATAATAAAAGAATGCATACAGCTAATGCTATATTATTGTGCCTGTAGGGGCTAATACAGCAACAGAATGTTGAACTGAAACCAACTGCTGGTGTTATAATACCACTGAAGCATGATGAGTATTTAACCGTTTAATGCTCTCAAAGTTCTGCATCAGAAGTATGTTGAAAATGAACCATCATCTACGACAGTGATTAAGGGAAGCTCTCTGACCCCATTTGGCTGCCAGCTTGGCCTGTCAGAGACTGTGACTGGCTAATCCCTGAGTGATCAGGAAGAGACTTAATTGTACCCTAAGCACTGAAAACAATTTTAGGAATTGTGCAACATCAGATTTGTGGTTAGGTTTACAAATTGTCCTTATGTCTGGGCTGGTATCCTTAACTCAAAGATGACAGGGTGGTTAGATTAACTTCAGCCCAGACTTGCAACCTAAAAAGTTGGCCGAGTTGTTTGACATGTCTTTGGCATGTCTAAGTACTGGAAGGGTCATTGTGGTTTGGTGTTGTCATGTACATTACAGTGACAACACTGCAAACAGTACCTTGACTGTGACCAGTTAAGCCTTGATTCATTGAATAGAAAAAAACTTGTACCAGGCTCTAAACAGATGTAGCTGTTCAATGTAAAGGGCTGTCTATGACTTTTACAATGAACAATCTAATGCTGCTCCATTTGTTGTGCATGCAGGCTGCCTACAGCGCTGGGCGGACAGGAGAGGGAAGGGGAGAGCTTTAACCCTGGTCTCCCCAGCCGACCCTGAGTAAACCAGCCAGCCATGGATGACAGCTCCTCACTGGGAAAAGTTAGCAGCTCTACCGAGTCCGTGGCCACCGTCACCAGTGAGGAGTTTGTTCTGGTACAGTCCAGTGCTGCCGGGTCACCGCAGGGCTCCGAGGGCAAACCAAGACTCAAGGTCAGAACCACAGATGGACACACGTTATGGCACAATAGTATCCAAAATGAAGCTACTTGAAGACTGCAGGTCAAATTTGAGTTTCCAAAGGGCAAACACAGCAGCTAAAACATCTTTTGTCCCCCATCGAGCTCCTACTGGAGCTGTTGTGGCTGGTTAGATCACCAATGGATGTAATGTTCATGTAATTTTGCTGTGTGATTACATCCCAAGAAGGCACGATAACAGTCAGTCCAGGAAGCTCCAGTCTGTCTTCATCTATCTTTATGTTTCCCTTTCCTCACTGCTTTATCTCCCCTTGTTTCTCTTTGCCCCATGTCCGCTGTTTTCTCTCCCTTAGATGTCCTGGAATGGAAGTGAGCAGCTGGAAAAAGCTATGGAGGAGGTGTTGGATGATAATGATGATGAGGTGAAAGTGGAGAAGAGCAGTGTGGAAAAGATGGAGAAGCACAGGGACCCAGAGAGCCAAATCCTGGAATCCCGACCTCCAGGTATGTTCTTTGGTGTATTACACTCATTGTGTCTATGATATAAGTTGGCAAAATCTTTTTTCGCAAGACATTGCTGTCAAACAGTCGCTAATTTCATTGTGAGTCCTATTGGTATGGGATTTAAGTAATTAAATTGAAAAACTGTCACTGTGACATAATGTTGACTGTGAATTGTTATATATTGGCTTATAGCTTGGCTGTACAGCCTTTAGCATGAGGGGCAATAAAATACAACAAATGGAGGACTTGATGGAACAGTTTAGGTAAAATTGTTTTTCAGGAAAGAATATCAACAGATGAGCAAAAACTCAGATATAAGCAATCCTTTATTAGAGTGGGGTGTATGTTTGAATTTTTTCATGTTTACATCAGAGTGAAAATACCAATGTGAAAAGCATTCTTTGATGAAAATTGTTTAAAACTGACCTCATGCAGCTGTATCCATGCCATTGACATACCAAAATCTACTTTTGCCTTATCAGATTGGGAAGGCTGGTATCTGAACTTGCTGCTTAACTGCCCTGTATATCAGCAAGGACAGGCTGGGCCCGAAAAAAAGAAAAACAGCACTCTAACCGTGGTTGATATACTGCACTGTTAACCTCAGTGGCATGTGCAAGGCATTAGCACTACCTGGGTTACAATTTACAGGCTCCACTCCCTCTGGGGCTTCTCATTATTAAACTGCACTAATGGTGAAATTATATTTCATTATCTGGGCTTTATGGAGTCACGTGCCCAACCACATGTTAATTATGTTTAACAATTTGAGATCCTATGATTTCATTCTGCCCTGGAAGACTTTGGTGTTGCATTATGACTGTCCTAATCCTTTGGATTACTGTCTGTCTCTGTTTCGTTATGGTTCTGGTTTTCAACTAAGTCTAAAATATCTAACACCCAACTACTGTACACAAAAAACACAAATGTGCTTGTCTAAAGTGTGGTCTTTTTTTTTTTTTTTTTTTTTTTTAAACCCACTCTTTCATTTGAGAGACCAGAAGCTTTACCTCTTCAGATACTGCAGAAAGGTACTTGTCAGTATCTAAACATGGTGTTGAAGCCCCTTACTTTCAGGTGAAATGAAAATGAAATTAAAGTGAAACCATGTGTCACAGAGGAAGGAAGCACATGCTGTCTCCCCAGACACACAGGCAGAAATTCAATGTTGCTAACGATGAATTTTAGAGCACAGCAAACTGCAAAAAAGCAAGGTATGTCCAAACTTGGTACTATATAATTATTTTTAAACATGCTGTATGTGGTGTAAAACAGGTTTGGGAAAAATAAGCAGGTAAAAGATGGAAAGTTGTTGGGTGCTTGAGAATAATCATGACAATTAATTTCATATATGCCTTAGGCGGGTCAGATGTAACCAACTCTTTCTGTATAGATAAGCTTTGTCAAACACTATAAAAATGTATTTTAAAGTCCTGACGGATGTTTTACATTAGGACTACTTGTCTCTATTTATTGACTTGCACCTACACGTCTTCTTGTTACCGGTGTTTCGTGCTGAACAATGCACAACTGCAGAGTGAGCTAAGAGGAAATGCTTAGTGTGGGGTAGATTAAGAGCTAGTCAGCAGTGGAAGTCAAGCTGCTGCTCATTGTTCTACTTCCTGTTTGCAAAGTGTGAAAGTTCCAGGTTAAAGGCCATTTCAGAAAAGACCCCCCCCCCCCACACAACTTCGCCTGTTGTCTGTTTTTTGTTTTGACTTGTCTCTTTCTGTCTCTCTTCTTAAAATGCACCAGTCTGTTGTAGCTGGTAGACTACGAAATGTGAAAATCCAGAAAATTTCATTTCCTTATTATGCTTTGACGGTATGCCAGACTCATGGTATATGTTCTTGTGTAATGCTAATAACACAATCATCTTACTATGATGAGAGAGGGAGATTTCCATTTATCTTATAATGTGGACAGAAAACCCCAAGAACACATTTCACCTTTTCAGAAAAAGGAACAATATCACAACCTTTCTGTTTGTCCACAGAAGCATGTCCAGCACCACCCAGCCCCACGGTCCTGGAGGAAGACAGTGTCCAGTTTAACAAGCTGTCCTACCTGGGCTGCACCTGGGTCAAAGCCCCTCGCAATGAGGCAGAGGCGCAGAAGGCCATGGCCACCCTGCGAGCTGAGAGTGCTATCCCCATCCCCATCACCCTACATGTCCCTTGTGGACCAGATGGCTCTGTCAGGTCAATAATACATTAAGAGTGGAACTGTGTGTATTACGACTGGGGTCAATAAAAATGGCCTTAAAGTAAAGTAGATAATTTTGTTAAGAATGGTAGTTTAACATATTTAAACTGCAGATGATATACGTACTAAAACTTAGGGCATTGTTAACACCATATTCGTGGACTGATAGACTTGTTGTGAAACAGACAGACTTATCCTATAAGTGATAAGTGATAACAACTAAAAGAAGACCACAAGACATGTCTAAAAAGCCTAAGCCTGACCACCACAATACATGACTACTTGTTTGGTAAAGCCACATTACACATCACAGGTTCTGGTACCTACAACCAAGGAGATGAACCAAAAACAGAATATCATGAATTATGTGCTTATTAAAGGTACCCATCACATCTGATGCCTGTCAGTCGGCAGAAGAAGTGATGTGGATATTAAATGAGTTGAGAGAACGTTTTCAACCATTCTGAGTCATGAAATGAAAAGGGAACATGAAATGTTTAGATACACCACAGAGGAAGTGAGACATGGCTTTTTACGACCATGTTGAAATTGCAGTGACATAGATGCCTTACCTCCTGATTGGATGGAAGCTCGGTTGAGTATAAAATGTAATGCCATTCATTGAAGTAGACTGTTACTTTACTGAACTCACGTTGAGCCCAAATGAACAAGTAGTATCTGATCCCAGTTCTACATGTTAACACGCAACATCTTAAAAGCTTAAAAGTGTTAGATATTCGCTCTGGGACGTCTGTAGAGATCAAATGAAAATACATCAATCTTGGTAATACTGTAAATGTTAAAATAGATTTTTGACAAAAATAAAACGGATAAACTCATTAACAAATTATTGTGTAGTATTTTCAATCTACTGACATACTGAAAATGAATTTAACATATTTTCACATGTAAAATAACATATCTCTTTCCAGGATTGTGGACCAGGCTTCAGGTACAGAGATCGCGTCCTTCCCCATTTACAAAGTGTTGTTCTGTGCTCGTGGACGAGAGGGCTCAGTGGAAAGTGACTGTTTCTCCTTCACCGAGAGTTATCGAAGTTCTGAGGACTTCCAGATCCACGTCTTTTCCTGCCACATTAAAGAAGCTGTGAGTTACATACATGTAGTCTATGTTACAAACTGCAATTTAACATGGTTTTCAGTCCACTGTGGTGTATTTAATCCCATAACATTTAGATACAACTTGTTTTAATTCAGGCCCTCTATACAACTGGCTGCTAAGTGACGTAAAAATACCTAATGTTGTGCAATTAGACAAAAAAATGGCAGGTGTCAAGGAAGGGGAAACATAACTATTAAGAAATATTTTTGTTTGAGAAATATATGGAGAAGGTTTTCCAAAATTTTATATTCCAAAGACACTATATAATAAAGATGTACAGCATTAGTAAGAAGAAGGAGAGTGAGACACACAGGCAAAATGTGCGGCCTCCGGTTTTCTTTAAAAGTTTTACTCATTACTTTTAGTACCAACATTGCTGGTCTGGCAGATATAATTTGAAGCCACCATGATGTACCAGGAGAGTGGAGTGTAGTGTATTCATTCTTAAGTGGCAGAATTGTGAAGCTGACTACAGGCTCTGCTCTGCACTGTAATACCCACAATAACCATATCGTCCATCTTTAAGAACAGACTCTACTGCTTTTTAACAAACAGCATGCGCACCATATATGGTTGACATTTACTCCAGTCCTTTAAGTACTGACACTGCTGATCCAGCTGGTGGCACTGTTGTCTTCTGTTATATTTTCTCAATACTCTCCAGTCGATTAAACTTAATTTTCATGATCTGTTCATTTTATGTTTGTGTATATTGATTCTATAAACTCATTTCCTTTTGCAACATTTTATTTTATCTTTTCTGCTTGCTATTAAATGAGATTCTATTCCATCTATATTTTATATTCCACTTATATATTATAATTTTTTTATTTAGTTTTTTTCTTCTCCCCACCTCCTTAAATTTTCTGTCTACAAAGCTTCTGTGTTTATTCATCATCTCCTTTTGTCCTTTTCCATCCAGGTCAGTCGTATCCTGTACAGTTTCTCCACAGCCTTTCGGCGTTCGTCTCGGCCGGCAGACATCAGGGACACAGCGCTGTCCAGTCCGCCCGACAGCGACCTCTACACCTTCACAGTCTCACTGGAGGTCAAAGAGGACGATGGCAAGGGCAACTACAGGTACTTGGTCTACACACACACACACACACACACACACACACACACACACACACACACACACACACACACAGGTGTCTTCACAAAATTTTGGAGTATAAATGTGTTCATTAATTTTCAGAAAAGTATGCTGTCATTATAATTTAATATTATGCTCAAACCACGCGAGATTATGCATGTAACCCTTTTTCTGGAAGAAGTATGATGCTGTAGGTTGTAGTATGATGGTTTAGCACCATTGTTCTATTTTTTTTTTTTTTTAAGGAGAACTCTGTGAAATATGTGAATTGAACACAAACAGTATTTTTTTTTCTTATCAGCTCAGGACTGTGGGTGTCATATGTTGGTAGTTGGAAAGGTGTGTGCTACTGTTAATTTGCTGCTGGAATACTATTTTTATCTGTCTGTTATTGTTCATCCGTAAAGAGCATAAAGCTTATCGGCACAGTGAGGCAATTTTTCCATTTTCACAAGCCATCATATATCGAGTACTTTAGAAATGGATTTTCATTTTCTTACTATTATCTGTTCTTCTCCGAAATAAAATGTTCCAGTAGCTGTTCTGAAAGCAGAGCAGATGTCTGTAATATATGATGCACTCAGGAGAGGACTTGATGGAAGGCATGTCATGATTTATCTTTAACCATTCATTTTTTTAATCATATGAAGGTAATAAGGATCTAGAAAATAAACTGATATTGAACCAGAGAGAACAATAATACAAAACAAAGTAAATTCAAAATATACACAGTACAACAATACACAATGTCAAAATGGAATTACATAAACCCCCCCACCCCCACTTCTTCCTCCCCTCAGTCCGGTGCCGAAGGACAGAGATAAGTTCTACTTCAAGCTTCGACAGGGCGTCCAGAAGAAGGTTGTGGTTTCAGTTCAGCAAATGTGCAACAAGGAGCTGGGCATTGAGAGGTAAGGACCACTGTAAAAAGAGGCGATGCATGGCGAGGCCATGGTAACCTGCCACTGGGGGGGGTCTTTGTTTCAGTGTACCCTTGCAGGTGTTTCTACTGCATTTATTCCAATTATTATACCTTTTTCTTGGAGGAAGGAAGAAGTTTGCATTTTCAGTTCTCTTGGTGCTGCAACAGCAGAGTTAGAGGCAGACATCTGTCTCAGCAGGACAAATGAACTGAACCAAAGGAGTTAATGATGTAGAGCTCAAAAGCACTGCTTTAAACATGCTGGGTATGAACACAGCATCTATAGCCTTGTCCTGAACTTCATTATGGTGAAGTATACAATGACTTTCCAGATGAAAGCACCAGGCTGCTTGAAATGACTTGCTTTCACAAGGACAGTGCACAAGCTCACTGGTCAAAATACAGCAGCAATACACACAAGCATCAAGAGAAATAAAAGTAATCCCCAAGCAAAGAAGTACTTGTATCTTTAAATCACTTTTGACAAAAATATAAGTCTCCCTTATTTTTTGTTTGCATGCTTTTGCAGCACAGTTGCACTGAAAAACTAGGTCAACGTCATCATGCCCCCTGTTCCTCCTCACCCCTTACCTCCTATTGCTATCAGAGGGAGACAAACACCTGCCCTCTCCTTTATTTTTAGTGTCAGTGGAAACTCCTATTGTGCTCAGAGCTGATTCAGCTGATGTTCAGCCTGTATATTTCTTGTATTAATATTCATTTTTGTAATAGCATAAGTTTTAATTGACAGTTCTTTTGAAATGCCATATGGTTTGCGTCATGTGCTCTGTTAGAAAGAATGCCTTCTACCTGGAAGTCTTTCTGTCCATGCTTACTAATCCTATTGAAATGTCACGAGTCATCTGACCCCTTCTTTGTAGAATCAGTTTGAGCCATCCAGGGATAGTGCTGTATTAGCTGTAAATGCATTGTGTTATGTAATGCATTTCTGAAACTCAGACATTCCTATGTTGACCACTTGATGGCACCTGTAACCTAAAGCTGAGGGGACTACTGTAGCAAGTGATTAATTTTGGATTAGTATGATGAACCAGAAACTACATAAACCATGCTGCTTCAGTACAATTTAGATGGAGGACAGAGAGATTTAGATATCCAAAATGTGATAATAAGACCTCTGATCATACTGTAGGTGTAAGTAACACTGTAGTATGCCTGTTGTATGCTATGCCCCTGAATTTTTCATTTTTAATTTTTGCTTTTTTTTTTTTTATTGCTTTTTAACTCCCTGCATCTGTGATGCCCTTTTCTGTGTGAGGGGCATCCTTGAGAGGGTCAGGCCAAATCACAGTTAGTCTCGGCCTCCTCCAGGCCCATGAATTACAGCCAGCAGTGGCAGGGAGAGCAGGGTGTCTTATCTGCCTGAAGGGGCTTATACATGCCAGACTAGATTCTTTTGATATTCACAGGTTATCAAAATAATTTTGATTTCAGGCAAATGATCAACTCATGACCTTTACAAATTGACCATTGCTTAATCCTGCCTGTCAATGATTTCTGAAATCAGCTCAATGCCAGAAATCCCTGAAAGATTATAATGCTTTAAAAGTATGATATTTATGTGTATAGTTTGGTGAATTTTCTTTTTCCATATTTAAGTTTCTTCTCCCTCCCACATAATTCGACTCAATCTGCTGTTGAACGCAGACTGTACCTCCGCAGTGGAATTAGTGAGTATTGATTTGTGATTGTACCTGCTGTGTTTTCCCTCTAGGTGTTTTGGGATGCTGCTGAGTCCAGGACAGAAAGTCTGCAACAGTGACATGCATCTCCTAGACATGGTGAGCAGACACTGACACAGTTTACAGTGCATAATGATACTTGAGAGTAGTGTATGTGCCGTTTTTTTTATGAAGTCATGTTCAAGTGACTTGCAATTTACAGTATAAAAAATTATATTGCTACAAGAACATAAGCAATTGGATGAATATGTACACAGGAGTCGATGGGGAAGAGCTCTGATGGGAAGGCCTACGTAATCACAGGAACCTGGAACCCCAACATGGCAGCCTTCCAGGCACTGAATGAAGACACACCTAAAGGTGAAGATGAGTTTCAGATACCATGCCAAACTAGCAAGCTTTTCACTTGGCAATTCTTAAATTAAGTTACAACCATGTATAAAGACATAAAGACACATTAAGTTTGTCTGTACAGTCAGTTTTCATGCATTTATGATATGATGATATTGAGGATGTACATCCAGTATTGCCTGTTTTTAGTGGTTGCTCACCGCACATGTGGAGTGGAAATTATTTCCATACATTATTGTCACAAATGTGTTGGAGGCCTGCACAAAGCTTAAGGTCATGTCTGGGAACTGTGCAGTGCTTGCAGTGGATCTTGGATGGGATAATTGCCTTCTTCCATTCTCTAACATATCTTATAGTCTTGTGTTTGGCTTTGTGACCAATGACTTGTCAAAACTTGGCATGTTTTTGCACATGGAAGCGTATCACATCACATCACGCAGCAGAGCCAACAGAGCTGCTGACACTTGTGTGAGATAGAATTTAAAGCAGAATTGTGAGGAGATTAATCTTATGCAATTCACTGTGCAGTGCTGTCTTATAATCTTACACCTATGCAAGTTTTTGAGTTGTATACAATTTTCTCTTTTTACTGATTCTGTTTTGAACACGGAGGCTCCTCTGAACACAAGTTGATCACGTAAGCCATGATGGAAATGGGGGACTTTTTCACACCACGCAGCACATTTTTGTGACATGCATGGACACTGTATGTGATATTGGATAAAAAAACTTTGTGGACATTAAATACTGTAAACACACAAACTATACAAAATGATAATGATAATACACTTAGTTCATGTAATAGTTCAGATGTAGTTAGATAAATGTAGGTATTAAGTTGTAGAAAGAGGGAGAGTTTAATGATCTGGTCTTACCTGTTTTCTGAATTTTATCTTAACATACTGAACCTGACTTTGAAGTTTTAAAACAGAATTGTTGCCTGAAATGTGTGTGTTTATAAATCGGAGTGTACTCAGATGAGCATATTGGAGTCGAATTAATTTAATTTAATATTATGTACCTGTCCTTTTTAAAAGGGAAGTATTTACATGTGTTCAGATCGGGCCCTTCAGAGTGTGTCGGGGCAGAGAGCTTGCCTCACCAAATCCATTACAGCTAACAAATTAGACGACTTGGCAACTTGCTGACTCGAAGGTTCAGAGTTTGACTTGAAGGTGGATGGCAGGTCTGTCGAAGCAGACTGCCTCATGGGAGTCAGGCAGTGTAAAACCTGACTCACACACACACACACACACACACACACACACGTACATGCACACAAACACACACACACGTACGTGCACACAAACACACACACACGTACGTGCACACAAACACGGCAGAAAGAAGTCAGAGAGCCTCTGAGCTGGTTGATATTTCAATGGTTGAAACGAATTATGAAGTTTATGAAAGTCAGTTGTTTTTTCACCCATTATCGTGCATTTTGGTGAAATGTCAGGTGGTGAGGACAAGTGAAGATTTTGAAACCAGTTTACTTCCCTCTGAAAGCACTGATCAAGTTCAAAATTATTGAGTAATTTCCTGCTGAGCAAGTAATCAGTTAATAGACCAACGATTTGTTTTGTTTTTCGAGCTCTGGTGAATATCTGAATAAAGTGGCTACAAAAAGGCAGCTCTAAGAATTCTTTGTCCAGAATGTTTTTGTGTTTCCTCTATAATTGATCTGGCTTTAACTATGCAGAAAATGCTGATTGATTCCAAATTATTATGTTTTAATGTGACTTGTAGCCCCTGATGCCAAACCAGGGGTGTCTGAACCATCAGAAGCAATGTCTTTATTATCACAAAATACGGTCTAAGTATCAAGTATCAGTGCTAAGATACTAGTAGTTCATTGCTCCTGGAAACTGCAAACAAGTCCTTTTCTTCAAAAAAACATTTCTCTAAACTACCAGTTTGAGCCTGACATTATGATAATTAAGGTTTATATTAAGATCCCGGTGCTTATCTTATGTCCTTCCACTAATTGAGTAGAATAATAAAGCTTCCACACTGTGAAATAACTTCTCCAGACCCATCTGTTCTTTTTCCAATTTGTTTATTCATCCTTTACAATTACGCTGTCCACAGAACGGAAGCATCAAGTGGTTCGTGAGAGGGTCACATCTCTTTGTGTATGAAGGTCTCCTGTCATCTGTTTAGCTTCAGAGCTCATCTAGCAGGATAATAGTTGACCTGATAACTGACAGATAGATTTGTTGGAAATGTTATTGAAATGTCCTTACCCACTAGGGGGTGTGACATCCCCGCAGGATACATGATGTGTATTTCCTGCCTCCCAGTAGAAGTAGAAGCAGATGAATAGCAAAATCTCTTCAGCCTATAGTAATATTTATGGAGCTATATATTCATTGTAAGTTAAATTGTTATACTAGCTCTGAGTATTGAAAGAGAAAAATCCATTGCCATAATAAATGAGTTTTCTGCCAAAGAGGTTGGTGCAGATTTACTAATATATACTAGCTTTTGGCTGGTGGACTACTCATAACCTGGTTACACTTTGGATGCTCTTAAAGCTGCAGTGCACCTAGAGCTGTGTATCATTTGTACCTAATACTGTAATTTAACCTTTTTCACAGTAAAGACAAAAGGTAAATGGGCTTCACTGACTGAAATCAGTCTTTTCTTTTGTACAAATTGATGATTCATATTAAGTAAAAAGAAAAGAAATTAAGGGGGCTCACATAACTCCATAGTAACCTTGTCTTTACTTCTTGGTGTGTCCCAGATAAGCAAGTCTACATGACTGTGGCAGTGGACCTGGTCGTGACTGAAGTGGTGGAGCCAGTTCGCTTCCTTCTGGAAACGCTGGTCAGGGTCTATCCATCAAACGAACGTTTCTGGTACTTCAGCCGCAAGACCTTCAGTGAGACCTTCTACCTCAAACTCAGACAGGTATGTCCATTGCAACTATAAGACCTTACAGTACCGCCACACATTTTCAGACTTTGCATATACCCATATTTTTTTTCAAATGTCTGTTTAATCCACAATCTGACTGATTGACCAATTGACAAATTGACTAATTTCTGGTCGGTCTGTGCCAATTGACAGATCAAGACAGTGCTGGGATATATAAACTCTAGTAGACTCCCCCTGGAGACTAAGATGTCAGCCATATTGCTATCATGGGTTTCATTTTACGAGGTTTTTCAAGTCAAGTCAAGTTCATTAATATAGCCCTGTATCACATATGTCTCAAAGGGCTTTACTGCCCACAACAGCATTAGTTCCCAACCCAGCCCAAGCTCCTCAAAAAGATGAGGAAAAAGTGGAGCAAGTGGATGGGCAGCTTGGAGGATGTGTGGAGTGGAGGAGGAGGTCAGAGCGAACAGCTTGGAGGCGTGTTGGTGTGTCAGTGACCAGTCAAATGTTGTACCCAAGAGAACCGAAACACTTTGTTGTTGTAAGAGCTAAAGATATGTTCTGAAAGATGCAAATATCTCATCAGCTGACTTCCATTTCTCTCTCTCCATCTGTGCATCTCTCACTTTTGCCTCCACTTTTAGTCTTACTGCCTCTAGTCAAGCTGGTGTTTTGATATTCAACATGTTACTCCCTTCCCATGCTCCACCACAATTTCTGTGTCAGATCTCTTTCTAGTGTAAAATGTCTCCTTTGCACAGTTCAACATTTCACTTGTCTCTGAAAATTAACAGAAACTGTGCTAAACTCCATCTCAGTTATCTTGTGAGCTGATGTCTGGAAGCCTAATAATAGTAACCACAATCCACTGATGTGATAGATGTTGTTGATGGCAACAAATAAACCGTGTCCTTCCTGTATCTTACCATTATTGTCAAATGGCGGACATCACACACCCTGAAACATTTGCCCTTTTGAGTTTCCTCACAACTTGCCTGATTAAAAGTGCAGAGTGAGAGAGTGAAGAATGCACATTCACTTACCTCCCGCCAACACAAGGACACCCATCCTGAGCAGTTGCTGCAGGTGCTTAAAAAAATACAGTTAAGCCATAAGCCTCTTCTCCCCTGTTAAAAAGCAGATCTCCTTTAGTTGGCCGTGGGGAGCTGGCAAAGCAGTGAAGTGTGGGGAAGCTTTGGATTGTAGGAAGCTAATAAGAGGCTCTGTCGCATTATTGGCGTGTGGGTAATTAACAGTGGCGGTCTAACTCGTCTGCCTGATTGCCTCTGTAGTTATCTCTTCAGTAAATGGAAGAGTGTTGGACTAGTGCTGTGGTTAAGAGCTAATTAAAATAATATTGTGTGGAGGTTTTTGTGAAAGATGGCAATCAGAGGTGATACACACACATAAAATATGTAGTCCTGTTGTCTTATTTTGCCAAAAACTGTTATTAGCCAGCTGAAGTACCAAGCAGTCATTATCCGTGCCAACCTCTCAGAATCTCCTCTGTGTCTTCTTTGCTGGAAAATGTATTTGGTGTCTGCTTTATCAGGAAACAAACCAGCCAGAGCTGTTGGCTAGTCAAGTTCTAAGTCAAGACTGGGACCGAAGAAAGTGTTGTGTACATGTCTTTTCAGTTTCTAAAAGAACTAGTAACTTAAACATAAAATATCTGTAGGAAAAAACCTTTCAACATTCATCTAATCAATGCAAAGATTGAGCTTTAAATGGATGTTCCTGCATCTGATGCCAAAAAAAATCAACAATATCAACAGTAGTTGATGGGGCCAATGGCAGAGAGGGATGCCAGTGGTTTTTAGAGAGAAATGCCACATTTGACTAAGATTAAGATAAAGATACGGTTGAAAATTGCCTTATAAGGGAAAAAAACCCGTAGCAATTTAATGGTAAAACGGTATTCGTTAAAATAACATTAGCAGAGAGAGCTGTTCTTTATATCAACAAACAGTATTGGGTAATTCTTTCTTTTTGTTATTATAAATCGACAGTAGATGATACTGTGTATGTACAGTGGGCTGTCTATGGCCCGCGTTTCTGTCACATTTGTATCAGTGTTAATAACTCTTCCCGTAGGGTTAACATTTCACTGGCAGAGGCCATAGCAAAGCAAATGTGTTACCTAAGCCTCCTCGGATTTTCTCTAAAAATAGGCTAGGCTTGATATTCTTTCCCAATTTGTGCTCTCATCACTGACTTGAGTTAGTCATTAGACGCCATGCGAGTGGGCAGATCAATGCAGCTCATTGATTCATTCTACCAGGTGGAGGAGAGAGGCAACAGCACTACTGTAATTGAATAGACCAGAAATAATCGTCAGTAGCTTATGACACCCAAGGTCAAGTCTACTGGTGTCTTTGTTCTCTTGTGCATTTCTTTAGTCTGCTATGATGGATTTAAGGAGTAGGTAAAAACATTATGAAGTCAATTTTTCCCTTTAGTCTTTAAAACTGTTAAAAGTATATCAACAATCACTGCAACAAGTTCATTTTGAAGTTCTTACGGCTAATATATTAGCTAGTACTATTGTAATGGTACCAGCTCAGCAGACCTAAATGTCTACATCTGTTGAATGTAAGTCCAGTATTCACTAGGGCTTTATCTCTAGCAGGGTTTGCCAACCCCTGAGTGAAATATCAGTATCTCTTTGGCCTTATAGATGTTTGACTCCAATTAGCACTTGTTAATGTGTTAATTCATTAGTTGTTTATTTTATTAATTTCAGTGTACTTTTCCAAAACAAAAGTTCACACAAAATGCACAATGCAAAATGCGGTTCATGGCTGAAAGGAGCTGGGATAAGCAACATTTTAAAACAAAGAAATACTCAAATGGTTCTCTTAGTCTTTCAATAAAATTTTGCTACAAATATCTGAGCACAATCAGTGATTGTAGTAGTTGGCTGAATTGCTTAAAAATAATATATTCTCTTGTGATTCTACACAATTGTTTCTTTACATTTTTATGCCTCCATGCCAGTGACACTCAGGGCCCGGAGGCATTATGTTTTCGGGGTTTTCGTCCGTACGTACGTTAACACGTCCCATTCTTGTGAACGCGATATATCACTAACATGTTGAGAAGATTTCTTCAAATTTGGCACAAACATTCAGTTGGACTCAAGGATGAACTGATTAGATTTTTGTCATCAAAGGTCAAAGTCTGGTCATATCAAACACATTTTTGGCCATAACTCGTGAATTAAATGTTTATTATGACACAATTTAACACTAATGTTTAAGGAATAGGATTAAATGATGAAGTGATGACATTTTATATCCAAATGGTCATAGGTCAACTTCGCTGTGACATCACAATGTTCTGGCCAGTATTCAGTGATTTTACTCAGGAAGTTGTGACCATATTTCCTGCAACGTGGCTATCAGGTGGAGTCATGAGACCATTACGCGACAATTGTGGTTATACTAGAATACTACTATACCAGTCATCATTTTGCGCCAGCGCAGTCAACTTGTGTGAGCTTGTTAGCTGCTAGTGACTGCCCATGGTTTTATGCGACTTTTCTGGTTAACCCCTGTCACTTCCACTTGGCTGATGGCTTAATTGAGGGGCTTGCCGCAACCTCTCCACCGCTATTGGTGGTGCTGTCCTACTAGTTCCAAATAACTGGCTCTTTTTCTTTCTGTTGGTTTCCTCTGATGAGACAGTGAGCCCTTGCCTGATCACCTGCTTTGTTGATTCAGACAGTTGGTCAATGTCAGGTCTAAGGATGGTCATGCTGATTGCCTTCTTGAGCTTGCCCCCAATTGTCAATCTCATACGGATAGCTGTAGGTATTCTCTCTGGCGCTGGTGCAGCTTTCTGTCCTGGACAAATGGGAGTCGAGGCTCTGCTGTTTGGAGGAACTCAGTGTTAGGCTATAACTCTGGGCCTTATTTAATATTGCATGCTTTCACACTGGCTCCTCACTGTCTGTCCTAACATTGAAGGGACCAACAATCTACTATCTAAAAGCCCCTCTTCAGCATCAAGAATCCTGATTTTTTTTTTTTTTTTTTTTTGGCTGGTTGAGAGCTCATTGTTGCCATTTAATTGAGCCTGTGTTTCAGCCACCTGCGTACTAGTCATTGTTCAGTTGTCTATGAATTCCTGTTGGGTCCCTTTTGAGTCTACATACAATAAAATATGACACTAATGTGACACTTATAATAAACTTGATCTTTTTTATGTTGGTGCTTACAAACACTAGTAAAACAAACCTTTACAATCAAAAGAAAACATTACTTGTCAAATCTTAGATCAGTTTGTTAATAATTTAATGTCTTTGAAATTTGTCAGTGGGACCACCCTTGTGTGATCATGTAATATGAAGAAACATAAGTGTATTTTGTCACATTTTGTATTAATGATCCCTGAAGTTGAATGTAAATTTGCAAAACTCTACACTACAGACATGTCACTTTTACAGAATAAGTCAACATAGCATCTTTTTATATCTAGCTGCTTGTTTGCTTACATGGTATAATAGCTTCATTAATGTATTTTTAAATTTATTATCTTTATTCATTCATGATTAAACATTTTTTCAAAAGTCTTCTACATTTATAAAATTATTTTCCTTTTGGGTCTGATCGTGTGTCTGTGTGTGTGTGTGTGTGTGTGTGTGTGTGTGTGTGTTTGTGTATACAGCAGGCACCAGAGAGGGTGGGTCAGAGTGATGCTGTGTATGAGGTGATGAGTCTTCAGAGGGAGGCAGAGAGAAGCAATGAAGGAAGAGGACGACTGACCTCGCCCACTGAGGAAGATGAGGTTGATGAAGGTATGAAGGTCTCCCTCTTTCTCTCCTGCTCTCTCCTTAGTTACTGGGTTTCTACCCCTCTTCCTGTTGGTTAAGTTAATGATTTGCAATATGTACTAAAAGTACTGCAGTACATAATCACTAATATGTAATACTTCTAAATTCTTTAAATCTTTGGAGAGCCACCCAGGCTTTCTCTGTCTCTGTACGTCAGTGATAAGATGCCATATTTCTTCTGTAGAATGCCTTCCCCCCCAAATTTACACACAGGCTCACAAACACAGACACAGACATACACACACATACACATGCTACAACTCAACATAATTTGTCTTCCAAATCTTGTTTGATTGAAAAATGTGACCTTGCATTGCGTATCGCTGTACAAATCCCACATTGCCTCAATATCAGAGAAAAATAGGACACTCCTGTGAACCTTCAGAGGCACCAAAAAGAAAAAAAAATTGATTTACCACAAATAGCTAGTCGGAGGGAGAATTTGCCTTACATTCCATATAGCCAGCAGATTTTTCTTTTTCTTTTTTTTCCTTCCTGGCATGAATGCCTCATCTACATTTTTCCTTCATCAATCTAACTCCTCATAGAGACGAACCAAAAAGAGAGAGAGAAAGCTCAAAGTTCAGTTCAGGCAGATTAAAATGAACTATATCACGATCATAGTTCACAACTTTGAATTCATAGTCACAAAAAATCAACTAGTTCACACTCATTTCCTCTGTTTTTTAATTTTTTATGAACTGCTCTGAGCTTCTTCTTCAGTAGAACTTGCTCCTACCCACCCATCGCCCAGGCACCAATCATTGCCACATTACTGTATACTGCTATTTTTACTTTTGATGGGAGTATATGTTTTACCACTTGAACAATGTGTCATAAAGCAGGACAACTCAAAACAGATCGGCTTACAAAAAGAGATGCAGTAAAGGCACACTATAGATGCAATGGAAATTTAATTTAGCCTGCGTGAACCAAATTATGCAGCAGATCCAAAACATAAAATCGATTACAGGCTGAAAGATGTGCTATGATTTCAGTTCGCAAGTCAGGTGCCATAAAACTCAGTTCTTCTTCTGCTGATGCTTTCGGCTGTTGGCTAACAGCTTTTTGGTGCATTACCGCCACCTTCTGGCTCATACGCTTACCATTCACCAAAAACATGAGCATTTTCAATGAACAGTACTTGTATGTTTGAACATGTGTTCATGTGGGTTGTGTGTAAGTGATTGTGGAAACACGTATGCATGTGCTTGTGTGTCAAGCGTGATTGGTTTTGTGTGGAGCCCTGCCCAACCCTGTTAGGGCTTGATGGCATATTGCACTGCAGCACTGCAGTGTCAAGCACCATCAAACACCCCACCACAAGGAAATGAACAGCCTGTTTCAGTCGAACAGACCAGACCATCAAAGGTTATTTGTTTAGATCTGAGTTTTTATTTTTATATTTTAAATATTTAAATATGACCATTCCATGTTCTTACCAGCTGAATACTGCCAGTTGATTATATGTATTAAATCTAAAATAATATATTTAAACAGTTGTATGTCTGCACCCTTGCAAACAGATCATTTGCACCAATGACCATCATTCAGAACAGAGTGACTTGTGACCAAGTTGCTTGCGATGTCTTGACTAAGACACTGAATCTATGAAATTTCAACAGGACCAGTTAAGGTGGAAAGCTGGAACAGAGTTGATATTTTCCTGTCAATAATGGCAGATATGTCAGAGGAATGGAGGCAAAACAGCAGTAACATTAACAGCTCCAACACTGGCTGTTAGACTCCAGTGGTTCCCAAACATGACCCAGTTTCAGCCCACTAATATAAACAGACTGGCATTTCCACCTGACCACTGGCTCGGTAGTGCAGGTGTCGCAGATTAGGCCTGGCCACAATTCAGACTGCACGCTTCATGATAATACTGGTTAGGATGAAAGTGCACATTTCTGTGTGTGTGTGTGTGTGTGTGTGTGTGTGTGTGTGTGTGTACATTTTCCCTATCCAAGTTTCACAGTGTGTGGAATATTGGTTTGCAGCAGCCAAATCACTTCGAGTGGAGATCTTCCCACCGACAGAAATATTTTAATGAACGCAATATGCATGACATCTACTAAATCACAGTATTATTTATTTTATATAGCCAAATACAAAGAAATAGCCTCGGTGGATAATACACAGGTTAATTAGTCCCACCCACATGGGAAACCGCTAACACTCTAACAGGATACAAAAGCCTCCAGTTTTATGTTATCACAATCAAAACACCGCAGTGGAATATCAACCTCAACCCACATGAAAATGAATGAACAAAATAAAAACCTGGGAAAAAAGCTTTTTTTTTCCTCAAAAAGAAAACTTAACCTTTTTTTTTTTAAAAAGTGTTTTTCTAGGAGAACTCTGGTAGCCAAATTGTTGCTTGACAAATAACCAAGCAGAACTCTCCGAAGTTGCATAATGAAGCCACATTCTTTGAATGGCCGCTTGAGGCTGGCTCCAACAACGAGTCAATCCCCATAGACTCACATGTTAAAATGTCCAACTTAACAGCAGAAACTAACATGTTTACAGCCTGGTTAAAAAAAACGTGACGTCACGGAGGCTACGTCCATCTTTATTTACAGTCTATGCACATAACCAGTTCACGGTTTGATTCCAGCCGAGGACCTTTGTTGCATGTCATGATGATCCTTCCCTCCCTCCCCATGTTTCCTGTCTGCCTATTGACTGTTAACTATCAAATAAAGGCAAAAGACACCAAAAAAAAAGAGAGAGTTTTTCTAACTTGTGACAGCAGCATCTAACAATGGAGGCTCACCTTCATTTTATTGAGTTGCCTTTCACTCCTTTGCCTCTGTCAAGTCTTCTGCTTTTTTCACCTTGAAGCACTAAAATGTATGAACAGAGCGGGAGGCAAAAACCATCCCCCCCAATGTCTAGCTGCCGACTCATCCAAAGTCACGAGTCAGCCGCCAAGGCCGGAGCTGACGGCTTTCAACTGCCATCGTGGGAGCCATTCAGAGGGCTTTTTCTATAACGCCCCTCTCCTCCCCCAGACCTGAAATTGGAGGCGCTCAGGGCCGTGGAGCTGGAGGTCAGCCTCATTGTGTACAGAAATGAATACACTCCCAGTGTAGATGCCACTGCTGCGAACACACACACACACACACACACACACTCAATTCATGCGGAGGATTTTTCTTTTTTCTTTTTAGAAGCTGTGAATGTGAAAAATAGACCTGAAGCTGAAATTCTTTTTTTTCTTTGCTTTTCCTTTCACAGCATGCTTTTGTAATGGTTGCTTTTTGTGTTTTTTGTTCCCCTTTCTTATAGACATGTGCATGCACACACACAAATACCGTGTGTTCCTATTTTATATATATTTCATACAGTCCATCTGCTCTAAAAATTACAACAGGAACGGTCTTGAATCTGTGTGATATGAAAAGATGAGATAAGAAGTACCCTCCTGTCAATTAAGAGGTGAGGGTTGAAAGTGCAAAGCACACTAAAAAAACAAGTGTGTTAAAGTAGATATCCTCATGATGCTACTAGGGAATTTCTGCTGCTTTAATGTAGACAAAACCAATCCACTAGTGGCTTCAGCATCAGAGAGATCCTATTTGAAAGTAATCCCACAGTGAATGCACAGCCCCTCTCCAGATTAAAAGGTAACAGTAATGGCCTCGTCTTCACAGTTTCTTTCATCACCTGGTAAGTTGGCAGTGGCATTGGACTCACGCTTCCTCGCCACGTGGCCTTAGCCAATCTGAGAACAGAGGCAGCAGCTTTGTGCTGTGTCTGAACCATTTGAAAGGGCTCTTCAAGCATTTATAAAGACCTGAAAAGCTCCTGCTGAGGCTGTGAGGATGTATAGGAGCAGCAGTGCATTGAGCATAGTGGCTGCATGTTCTGGAAGAAAATTTCTTAACTTATATATATTGTTAAGGTCTCAGTAAAGGCTTCAAACACTTTTGAGGAATGTTTGGTTTTGTTGTTGAGATTACACTGAGGCCTAATCACATGCCCTGACATTTTCATTGCCACCACTGTACTTTTTCATGTTCATGTCAGGTAGCGAAAGGAGATTTTAAAGAAATTTGACAAGATGAGACTTATAGACACCCTAAGAGAAAGATCGCTGTACTTCACAAAGCTTTTTAAAATTGTGGAAACACCTACAGCACTTTTACATCTAGGCCATCAGAATGTTGCAACATAATTTATTCAGCCCAGGTTTTCTTTAAAGACGAGGGCAAAAAGAGACGTATTCATTGTAAGATTTTTTTTTTTTAATAAATATTCTCAGTCATTTACAATAATACAAAATAATAATAATAGAAAAAGATGAGCCAGTTGTGTTGTGTTTTTGGACTGATTATTCAGCTTACCACAAATCCTCTGAGGTAAAGGAGTAATCAGTTGGTCTCTGTCTCAATATATATACTGTAGACAGATTTTCTTTGCCTTGTGTTTGCTTTATCAACATCCACTTCAATTTAAAACTTAAGAAGATGGATTAACCCTGGAAAAAAAGAGTGTGTGAGTCACTATCCATTGGGTTTTTTTGGACGTAATACATTTCAACATCTGATTGTGTGTATTACGTACAGTACATACACATGTGGTGCTACAGCAGTAATATAAACTACATATTTTGTCGGTGTGTGCTAGACATACTGTGTGAATCTGTGTGTGGACTGTGTGTGTTTGTTCCAGTGGGCGGTCTCTGTGTGGGGATCACTTCATCTCTCCAGCAGCAGAGCAGGCCAGACAGTCAATTAGTGCTCCTGCATCTAAACACAAGTGGTTCGCTCTGCTGATTGCCTCTTGTCTGCCTCACGAACCACCAGACAGAAGAATAGCAATAATGGAAGGTGTAGGCACTGCACAGGCACTCCTGCCTCCATTTGACTGTGTGGCATCAATATTAACAAGTTTTAAAAGTTTCAATCTGGAAACTACAGGTGACCCACACTAGATCTACTGAAACGTGGGAAACATCTTTAAGACCAAACAGCGTGTCCTCTTGTCTTTGAATGTGTACTAAAGCTGTGTAACATTGAAATACAAAGAAAGTACATTCAGTTTTAGACAGTGTTAAAAAAAACCTTGTCACCAAGGCGTTGGTCTGAGTACTGTTTTCATGTGGGCAAAGGTTATAGATGTGAGGAAGGAAACATTTATGCAGCATGTCTAAATTCTACATGTCTGTTAATATCTGGGTGTGTTTGTGTTTCCTGCAGATAGTGACAGTGAAATCTCCAGTGGGACTGGAGATGTTTCCAAAGACTGTCCTGAGAAAATCCTTGAGTCCTGGGGAGGAATCCTCAACAGATGGTGAGGCTTCAAAAGAGACAGACAGACTGAGAAATGTGAAAATGACAAAAACATTTAGACTAGATATGGGGACAGACATTTGGAATCTGGAAATAGATCTGAAAACAGGTACACTAAGATAGTAGGAGGAAGTGACAAGTTATAACACAATTTATATACAACTGGATAAAAATAAGAGAAATAGGGAGGTAAAGAGATACAAGGAGAAATGGAGATTTAAAAAAAAATGACACAGTAGGACGATGGTTTAGATCAGTATGGCAATGAAATATAGACAGGGGGAATGTGCATTCACAGGTATTGTACTTAAACATTGCCACAGAAGACCCGTCATATATAGGTAACAGAGCATCATTAATTTCCAATAGGAAACAGCAAAGATAATAGAAACAGAAAATGGAGTGCAAACTAGTGTAAACATACCATCGGAGTCTGTTCATCTTGTGCAAAAGACAAATTGATGCTGAAAAGTAAATCAGGTGCACTATGCCTCATACAGACTGTGATTTACAGTGCAGGAGTTTGGTCCTATCCATTGTTGTCGTTTGATTGTTTTATCGTCTCAATTTGTATGGAAAACAGTTCCTTTCAGATATGGTCCTTCATTTATCTGCTATAACACATACTGTCATTATTCTAATGCTTCATGCATATACAACAACCAGGAGTGATACATACCGCTTTAGGTACAGACATTGGCATAATTAACTGAATAAAAGATATTTCTGGCTTTTCATTTGATTTCACAGCCTGTTTTCTTGCTGTTGCATCAGCACAATGAAGTAAAGTAGTTCATTGGGAAATTGCTTTCATATGGCCTCAATAAATGCATTATGATGAGATTTCAAGCATCATTAAAAAGAGCTGACATTGTGTTTTCAAAAGCTGGATATTTTCTCATGTGGGAGAATGCTAACAGCATGACAGCGCTGCAGTTAATACTCTAGACTATAGAATTGTATTTTGTACTGTACTCAATACCATACTCAATAATGTACTTAGAGAGGTGGTAGTACTATAATTAATACTGTAGTTGATAATGCTATCAGTCTGTACATGTCTGACTATTGTACTCAATCCTGTAGTTCATACTGTAATTTTAGTACATGTTAGCAAGGCAATGAACCTAAGCTAGTATAATTGTGTAACTGTGTGCACCAGTACCAGTAGGAATAGAAAACAAGGTGTTCAGTCAGCCCTCCCTACCTGGCCAGAATAGTGAGGGGAAAAAAACTAATCATACTACAGTTAATAACTGTTGTTCTTGAGACAAAATAGTGTTAATGCCAGTGCAACATGTATATGTCATTGTGAGAAGCATGTAACGCTGCACTTAATTCGTCTTTTTGCAGCCACTGCCCAAATGTCACCGTTGCTTTCAAAGAACATAATGAAAAAAACGATCATGAAATATGTCCAGCTGCAGTTCAAATTAATATTTAAAGGGACGGAATTGGATTAAATTAGATTATAAAATAATGCATTTGCCTCTGTTTGTGTATGTGTTTTTTTGTGTGTGTGTGTGTGTGTGTGTGTGTGTGTGTGTGTGTGTGTGTGTTGTGTGTGTGTGTGTGTGTGTGTGTGTGTGTGTGTGTGTGTATATCAGGCATGCAAACTTGTCCACTCGTCCGAAGGGTCTGCCCTCATTGGTTCGCAGTGGCATTCCTGAGCCGCTCAGAGCTGAAGTCTGGCAGCTGCTGGCCGGTTGCCACGACAACCACGACCTGCTTGAGCATTACCGCATCCTCATCACCAAGGTAAACGCACACACAGATCATTGAGGGACACCTGCGAGTAATTCTACATGTACTTGCTTATCATTTCATTAGTCTAGAATTTGGTCTAGAGTTAGTTGCCGAAGGAGATATGAACCTTTAGCATATACACTATTGTGTGTGTGTGTGTGTGTGTGTGTGTGTGTGTGTGTGTGTGTGTGTTTACACCATACAGTAGTTGACAATCAAGTCTTGGTTGAGTTTAAGTGGAAAAATGATGAGTGGTGTGAGTGTTGAAAATAAGTTGGGAAACATATTTCCTTATTGGGACGATTGTCTAATAGTACTAACATCACTGATACCGCTATTGCCACTACAGCTGTTTGTCTGAACTATGTGTCATGTTGGAGAACACTCTCTCACTGAGCTGTGACATTTAAATGCATGTGGTACTGTCTCTGGACTATTACAGCTTGTGCTGGCCCTTTGGCCTCCCAGAGAGCGTGCAAGAGTTCAAAATAAATTTTTGGGCTGTATTTTACTATTGGGTGTTCTCTAGGTTATGATCTGCTGCTGACTGTGGCCACTTTCTGTTGTTCATTTAATGTGATCTGGACCAAATTTACTTTGGCTTCTTACCAACGAACCAAGAGCTGCAAGCATGAAGTCACATAGACTTACAAGTAACTCACTGTCATTCTGTATCATCAGCACTATATGGACAGCAAGTCACTTTAGTACTTTACTGAACCTTAATGTGTTTATTGATGTTTCTCTGTTGTGATGATGGTATGTTGAAATACCATCTGAAATTAACCAAATGAAACGTGCGAACACAGCAGAGTTCATTAGAACCAAACCAGACAGGTTAGGTGTGACCACTCCTTAGACCACTTACAAAATAAATGGATTTCAGTTTACAATTCACACATTTTTTCATGTTCTTTTACAACTCTAGAACAACAAAACAATAAACATATCATCCAAAATGGGTGGCCCAGACACCCAAATTGTCACACCCAAAAGTAAGGCATTTTCAAAAGAATAAGTGAGTGAAATTCAACTGTGGGTGTATTAGTCATATAAAGACACTGCTGGTAATTTAAGGACTGCAGTGAAGTATTAAATTTATTGCTTTAATCAAATAAATTCAATCAATCAGTCAATCAATAATTATGAGCTGCACTGCATTAGACTACTGCTTTATGCAATTCTGTCACATGGAGACACCTTTGAGTTAGTGGCACAGTGGGTTGCATGATTATGATGGAAATATCTGTGACTACTTGATATATTGATGCTTTGATGGTATAACTGCCTTAGTTTCTTGTTATGTGTTATCTTTTTAGAGATGTCAATGATTTGCCAGTTTTCTATAGTAGAACTAAAATCTCCAAATGTGATTGAGCAGTTGTGTAACCAAGGTCTGTGACCCATCCTTGGATGCCTAGTAAAACATTTGTAAACCAATAAGTAGAGTGACAAAGCCCCACTGGACCAGATAGCAGCAGTGGTAGGAGGAGGTGATATAAACACTCAAAGCAGACAGAGATCCTTGCTTTTATGGATAATACAATAGTCTTTCTCTTTGCTGCACAGAGATGGGTGGAACTACCTGTCTCGATCAATAAGCAGAGAGAGGAGGATAGATAGAAAGAAGAAAAATGGAGAGATGGAAGAATGTGGACCCATAAATATGAGGTTGTAGTCACTGAGGGGAGAATTGGAGAAAAGGAATGTGTGTAAACGTCAAGAGAGCTGGCAGTTTTCTCTCTTTCCCGAGTCACATATTTTTAGTTTTCTTTCACCTGTGGTGTAAATTCCTCTTTTTGTCTTTCTTAATATTTCTGTTTCTCTCACCATCATTAACTCTTAAATTGGGACATTTTTTCTTTTGTACTTCATGCCCCACTTCTCTATCCTTCTTTTCCCTCTCACAGTCCCTCACTTGTTTGTCTTATGTGCCATCTTTCTTCATTGCTTATACTCTTCTTATTCTCTGTCATATGAGCCATGTTTTTCTATGCCTCTCTCTGTCTCCCTCTCTTACATTACATAAGACCAAGCTCATTAATTCTCATTCCACTGGCTTGGCCACGCCCACATACCCTGTCTTACCAGAGTAGTGATGGTATTGATAGGCGGGTGGCCAGGCTATTAATAGCAGCACCAAATGAATGGAATTGAGGGAAGATGGAGGAGGGAGGGGTCGAGGGAAGAAAGGCAAATGACAGCATTGGCGAGGGCGATGTGGAGCTTATTAATGTCTGTTGTCTGGGCTCTGTGACAACGTTAATGCTGATTGAATTCTAAGTGACTGGACTGTCGCCCTTATGGAAGGGGTACTGGTGTCATAATTCAGCACTATGTATCATATGGGGTTTTGGGCAGGCTTTGTGTTGGTGACCAACAACTGATTGTGGTGGTAAACTATGTGTGGTTTCTAGTCCTAAATGTACAGTACATCATCAATACAGATTTCTGTTTTTATTGTGCTTGTCATTTTGAGTTATAGATTCAACAAAAGCCTTATCATGATAGATTGCTTTTCTACAGAAACATGAGGTACAGCATATGTACATGAAACGGACAGTTTTTTGTTATAGCTGCTCCCAAATAGCATTGTTAAGGTCTTAAAAAGTCAGGGGTTTATCTTAATGAAAAGTATTTCACCCTTAGGAATTAATCCTGTGCACTTCTTTTTCTAATATAATCTACTGTAGTTGTCCCATGTTAGTGACACAGAGAATTAGTTTAGATAGAAAATAGAGAAAAGGTTGCAGAATTTCAAACCTAGTGAGGTTTGTATTCTGTGTCTAAGCTCCTGCTAGAATGTGCCATGTTCAAACAAGTGCTATGGATGTGCTTTACTGTGTTCAAGACTTTACGTCCTATTTGTTTGTCATTTTAAATTTGATTCAGATCAGATCTCTTTTTTTGTTCCCCCACGTGATGATTTTGATTCTACAAGTTTTTACACACAAACACACACAGACAGACCCATGCACTTCCCTTGAGTGTCTTAAGTTACCACCACTTGTAATAATGTAACACCTAAACCACTGTTGACCATTGAATTCAGACTCTAGTAGATGGATGTGATACCATAAGATGAGGAGATGCCCTCTCATAATCCATTGACCACATGTAGGCCTATGTATTATTTTCTGAGGTCATAAATCATGTTAGAAGCATCTAAAATGATCTTTTAGTCCAACGTACTCACCATTTAGCAGCATGTGGCCCTTGGCCGGCTAGCTTGATATCATGGATCGCAAGTGTCATGTTCAGTGTTGTACTGCTCTCATTTACAGTCATCGCACACAAAGTCACAAATACACACTCTGTCACACACGCCATGGCCTTAGGGCATCTGGGACAAATTCACAAATAACTCCTTTCTCAGCTGGTGCAGCACTGTGTTTGGGGTCAGGGTTGGGGGGTTTCTAGTGACATTTGAACAACCTTTTCGTCTCCCTAGAGCTGAACAAGCCTAAGGTGTACTGCCATGCTTGAACCCACAGCTTAAAAAAGCTCAGCCAGCTATTTCCAGGCCCGCCTCTCCAAAGACCAGTCTCACTCACAGCACAGCCAGTGTGTTAACAGAGGTCAGGATCTCTCCACAGGTACAACGGCTGTAATCAGAAGCTGGAACAGCAGTTTCACCACAGCAGGCCTTAAGGAGCCTTATACTGTATGAAACTGAAGGTCTTCCAAGGAGATTGTTTTGCAAACGGAATTGATTTCTTTTTTTCCTTTTTACCTTTTCTTTTCAGTCCCTTTATACAACATCCTGCTGCGTTCTCCATGGCTAAACAAATCTGTACCAGTAAGAGGGTTAAAGGATTTGTACCAACTATTAGCACTGGGTATAATTTATATTACATGCATTCTGATTCTAGTTCTTCCAAAAGTACCAAACTGAAACATAATACATGTACTGTATATCAGTGTATACTAACTAAGTAGACAGAAATGCAGTAGGTATAAATATTGCTTTCAGGAATTGATAAATGAAACGAAAAGCATGTTTCTGCATATAGTATTGTAACATCTTTTGTTTGGGTACTGTGGATGTGCAATGGCCTCAAACCCTGTGCTTTGTCCTACTGATGCCTGCTGAATGCTAGTGAGAACATCGTGAACACAAGTTTAAAGAGGTGAACCATTTTTAGCTGTAAACAATTTTAAGTATCTTGTGATTTTCCACTTCTTTCCCAAACTTTGATGGAATTCCTACTCAAGACTTAAACAAGTCCAGTTTTTCATGAATTCTTTACAAAGCATGTAATGAAATCTAAGAGCAAATGAGACCAGGACTGAGAGGTGCTTTACATTTGATGCTGAGTCATATTCAGACCAGGCGCCAGCTTAGCGATGACATTTAACGTCAGTGTACAATCAAAGGTAGCATCAGCCATGCAGCCAGGCTGGAATAATGCTACACCCACGCCTGATAACCCACATACAGATACATGGAGTACAATGTACATAAGATAGGCTGCCATGGTAACTGCAAGGGCTTATGGACTTCACTCTGCTTGAAGTTGTCTCCATGACAATTCTGAGTCTCCTTTCGCCTTTGTCTCTTAACATTCTGCCTTAGTTCATTAAGGATGTGATATTTGGATAATTGGACCATGGATAGGTGGGTAGCTACTTATGAATCCATCCCAAATTTCACCCACTACTTGTACAACCTTTTAGAAACCATTGCACCCACCAACAACATACAACATGTGTACACATGCAGGTAGTTCAAACCAGATGGCTGTGAGAGTCCATTTAGTGAGTTGGAGAGGTGTTTGGGTTTAAGTGTAAGATGGCAATGCGTATCGATGCTTGCAGCAGCATAATATGAACAGCAGAGTCCTTGTTTCCCTGTCAATTAGAATCACTCAAAATCATCTCAATTGATGGCAGCAAAGCAATCCATGTGTTTCTTTATACAATGACATCATAGTATTTGTGCAGTATTATTTCATTTCTATTACACTGGAGGAAATACTCTCTGTTCTGCTAAAGTATAAAATATGAGAAATTTGATATAATGTTATCCACTGTAGTTGCTCTTGTATTGTGTATGTATACACTGACATGCATATCACTATTGAAGCAGAAACATTTAAACTCCAACTTTGGTGATTTTAATGTTTGTTTAACAGACAGACACTGTAGACATGCTTGTAACCCATTGGTGATCAAAGTTAAAAGCAAAGTTGTTTTTCTTATGTTTTCAAACACTTAGGAGGTAGAGTTTTCACCCCTAGCTGAAAATACATGCATGCATGTGTGCACGGATACATAATATGCACATAGATAAACATGACTCCTTTGGCTTAGCTGTGTGCCCTACCACTGGTTTGAGGTCTCCCTTCATTCATGGATAAAATAAAACCCTTTGTGGGTCTAAAGTCTTGTCAATCACAGCATCTCACACAAAGATATTAGCACACACTGACTCCGTACTATTCCATCCTGCTTCATAGTATCTGTCGGGACCAGCTGCATTGCATGGCTACAACACAGCCAAGCAACACCACTTCCATATTCCCCTCCTTACAATATAGGTCTATTCAGAGCACCCCTCCCTTCCCGGTGCTGTGCGTGTCTCCATAATGCAGCCCTCCAGCTCCCATTCACATATCCACAGCAGGAACCCAGTAGGCACCATAAAAGGACACGTTGCCTTTCTTCAACAACGTCATGAAAAATCAATATCTGGAAAGAAAAATCAACAAAAATCTGATCTGGTATTTCTGTAGTCTGATGGTTTTTGATATATCTAAACAAATTAGTGAGATAATAGTAACTATGAGACAGGGTTTAGTATATATGGCACTCACAAGCATGAAGTGTATGTCATTGAAACAGTTAATTTAAAACCTTTTACAAGCTTTTTATTTAATGTTGAGTATTTTCTGTAGATGGAAATGAACATAAAATGCTAAAGCTGTAGGAAAACAATTTTATAAATCAGGATGTTTGTTACAAATGTAACTGCTGCCATACAGTAGTGAATACATACACTATGTGTGTATTAGCATAGCCTCCTAGCCATTCTGACATTGATATGACAGTTCGGATTAAGAAGATCCACCCTACAGCGTCTTCTTTGGTCACAACACTTCTGTGTCTCACTCCTCATACTGACTGTAGCCTCACAGTTAGAGTCGTGCTCTGTTCCTTCCTCTTCCTCACTGCAGAGTTGCACTAGCTTGTATATCCATTAAGAACAACATCATGAACATTTTCATACAGGTGTCGAGTGAATTTTAGACAAGATCTACACAGAAAGAAGAATAAGAGGGAAGAAGTAATGCAATTAATTTGAAGTTTAGGCAGCGGTAAAAAAAACTACTGTGGTTTGGAAGAAACAAACATTTAGCATAATCAGCAACATAGTCCTGTATACCCATGAACATACACTGGTGACACATACATAATACAGGACAAAAGGCAATTAACAAACAAAGCATTTTATGATTCTCTATGAGATATGTATTGCCTATGTGTTAGTGGTAGGAATGCATACGCAGAATGCAACCTTGACCTGTATCTTATACAGTGACATTTATTAAGCAAATATCAATTTGTCATTCTTGTTTTCCTTTGACAAAAACTTAATTTCAATTGAAAATACAGACTTATTGTTTACATTTAGTCTTCACAGATGAGTACAAGATGCACATTACATCCTGACCTACATGGTGCAAGGACAATAGGAGCTACAGAATAATGAATATAAATATCTTAACCTGAGCGGTCAGAAAGGTCTTCACCACCATGTGGTGTGAGATTAAATGAAGATGATGGATGGTGATTTCAGTAGGCAGCGTGTCTTTGACCTTTAGCTCTCTTTACCATGCAACTGCAGCAATCCCAGTGTATGCAGTGTACATGGTGACATAGTGCTGGCGGTGAAAATGGTAGAACATTTTTCTGTTAAGGGACATACATTTATCACATTCCTCAGAACTTTTACTTCCAAAAACATCATCACAACTTGTTCAATTTAAAAACATTTTTTGACAGATTTAAATCTGTCTTACGCAACTAACTTCACACTGTCTACAACTGCACCGAGAGGTGACTGCAAAATTTGAACTTCAAAATCCAGAGATAGAATTTCAGTTAAGTGCACACACTATACAGTTTTTTTTTTTTCTTTTGCTTTTTTTCCTCAAGCCCGCTGCTAGTCTGTGGCGCTTTATACTCCAGGATACCAAAGAGCCAAGAGAGGCAGACTGTCTAACAGTCTGGCTTTCATTGGATTGAGTGCTTAAATCATCACATTATCTACATGGAAACCAGTGCCAATCTTTGGCAAATAGTGTCAACCTATGACATCTCAATATTCAGTGCAGTGTTTAAGACAGACAAGTAAAATGCATTAAATGCAATGACTACTAATGTTGTCAGTGCTTCAGATTCTTTTTCTTCAGTGCCTTCAACCAGGTAACTGAATCTGAACAAAGCTTGGCCCACTCTTGATAAATAGAAATGTTGGCCTCATCCTGCTAAGCAAGTTTAGTGTTGGTCTATTGATGGTGCTAGCTGAACGTTGGTATCCAGGTAGTGCACCAGTACTAATCTGCCCCACTAACCACCTATCCCTCCATATTGGGATTGGAGCCACAGTACAGAAGCCTCTACATTTACATTTTATATTTGGACAAATGTGTTGGGGTTGATTTTATGACAAATCCAAACATTTTACTTTTAATGCAAATTACATTAAATTAATTGATAACTAACCTTTCAAACATCAGGTTGCAAGCCAGTCAGTGTGAAGCACCTGCATTCACACAACAAAGCGCAGTAAATGGAGACATCTTCAGAATACTGTAACAGTCTGATGAGGTCCAGTTGGTTGCAGAGTGGCATCAGTGAGGGTGCTACTGAAATTAGTGGAGATAAACTCATAAGAGTGAGGGCACAGACTGCATCCTGCAGGTATAGTACCCTTTGCCATTGCATGCCATGCTTGTACCCCAATTTAATCTTACTTATATTACAAGTAGAAGAATTAGCAATTCCCAAATATTTGTGAAGCATAACAAAATGCTGAATCATTATCCAATATTGTCAAGAATGTGAAATCCATTAGGCCACAGCTGAGTAGACAATACTTGTATCTGTATCCTGGTCCTGGTTGTGTAATAACCTGGAAATTGGGTCAGCAGTGTGAACTTGTTTAACAGCATCTGAAATCTTATTTGTACGGACAGGACATACATTCATGTTTTTGGATTATCCCAGAGTGTGAAGTTTGTCATTTGTTTCATTTTTTTTTTTTTTTAAGTATATTTTTTGGGCTTTTGTGCCTTTATTGGACAGGATAGTAGAGAGAGACAGGAAATGGGGAGGCAGAGAGAGGGGGAATGACATGCAGCAAGGGCCGTCCGATGCGGGACTCAAACCGGGGCCAACTGCAGCGAGGACTGTAGCCTCTACACATGGGGCGCCTGCTTAGACCACTACGCCACACGACGCCCCTTGTTTCATTTTTATTGATTGATTTAGCGCTATATGATGATTGTACTTTACTTTACTTTACTCACTTAATGACTTACTAACCTTGTCCTTGTAAAAGTGTCCTTGAATGACACAGTGAACCCCCTACCTCCTTATTCACTGTACTGTTAGTTGCTCTTGGTGAGCTTATCAGCTGAACACCTATAATGTAGATGTAAACTCCCTGCTTATGCCAGCACATTGTTGTTGAGACTGGAATCAGCAGGAACCCAGGGGTGGAGGAGGGTGGGATGCTGGGAGGCAGTGAAAGGTGAATCAGCTTCCACCTTTGTTTCCAAGTGGCCCTGCTGGCTTTGTTTTGGAGCAGAATGAATTATTAACGGTGGCCTTCTGGTCGTGTTTTTCATCAGTGTCCACCTCCAAAGGTAAAGAGCACTGTGCTGAGAGATCTCCATTGACTGGCTTCTTCCACAGTGACAACACAACTTCCATAGTCTTCACTTTGTCTGCTATTATTTTTAGTATCCCTCTCTTTCTGACCCATCTCTCTTTTTTTTTTCCATTTAACAGTTTCTCTGAATGACCAAATTAACCAACACAGGTGCAGAAGAATATCTGGTCTCCATGACAATTAAAGAGCCATCCTTCTGTATGGCAGGCTTATTTTTCTGCAGTTCAAAATCACTTTGTATGAAACACACTGCGTTAAACCTTAAAGGCATATTTCACTAAGTAGGCTATTGTGACATTTTGACCTCATATGCATCAGTTAACAGACAGTAAACTTCTAACATATTGGTCAGTTATATCACTGCCTTGCTGCTTTTATCTTGATAAAGAAATGACCAAATTCTAATACTGGTAACAATTTACCAAATACTGTTATAAAATACATGTTATGTTATCTGTGTTCTACATTTCCATTACCTTACCTTATTGGAATCAGAAATTACTTGCCAATATAATATAATGTAATAATATAATAATATATTTTATATATATTATAATAATATAATAATGTAGTAATATTTATTATATTGGCATGTTTACTGAAGTGAGACAATACTTTTGTCCTACAAATGGAAAAAAACGGCTCATATATGATGTAAACATTATTCAAAAGTTGTAGATAAAGAGTGTCTATTATTTTGCTAAATGTCATGATCCTAATCTAATTCTTATTGTCTTATTGTTGACAAACTGGAAAAACTATACAAAAAAAGGAGTCTAAAGTTCAAGTATCCTTTATTCTGAATATTAAAAAAATTCTAGCAGGCCACCTCCATATTTCAAGTCAACAAGTCTGTGTAAGGTATTTTCACAGTCTTGAATGATTTGTCATAAAGAGATAATGTGTCAAAAAATTGGGTTGGCTGCATGCCACCTTTTTCTTGTGTAATATCATTACATTGTATTACATCTTCCGGAAGGACACTCATTCAGGCCTGGGTTCAGCCATTGTCTGTGAATGGCTTTTCCCCAGGAAGGCACATTCCCTCACTGTTGTTCAGCTAACATGTTTGATTTAGCTATGATGGTTTGATGTGTGACTGACCAAACACCAGAATTAGACAGATTTTTTTTATTGAAATGGTATATCTTCGGTTGTCCATCTGTTGCAAGTATACCTTGTAGTCTGAAAGGATATATTCAAAATTGCTATAAAGGATCGCCTAGTGCATCTTTAAATGTTCACTTAAGCAACAGTGCTTCCTCACTGACACATCAGTTCAGCCCCCGCATTGTCTTCTGCTTGTTGTTGAGTCTATATAGTGTAAAACCCCACCGCCTTTTCCAAATAATCACAGCACTCTAGTCTTCCTGGAAGAGGACAGGTGCAGTGCTGTTTACCATAGTAGCCATTTTCCATCTAAGTTGGAGCCAGCCACTCCTCGTTGACTTTAATAGGCTCAGATTGTCAAAAAAAAAGAAAACAATAATGTTAACAAATTTGCACTGAATTTTCTTCTTCTTTTTTTTTTTTTTGCAAGATTCTCCTTCCCAGACATGATGCTTGACAGTTTGTTTCCATCCACCTTTCTGCTGAGCCAGTTTAGCTGTCACTTGATCCTCTTTATCATCTGTTGGCCAGAGGATGCTCCCAACTGGCCGAAATGCCTGGCAACTGTAACATAGGGGCAAGCATAACTCTGCTAATCTGTTGGTTAAATAAAGAATAAAAATATATCCAGACAAACCTGGAGCCTGACTGGATAAGGGAGAGGACATATTTTATCAGGATTAGCTGTCCAAGATGTTCCCTGGGATTATGGAGATAGAGTGCCATCAGGTACGCATGATACATTAATGTATTTAAGAGAGTGGTAGGCTTAGGCTGATGACCACTGACACTAACAGGCATTTTCTTTCCCTTTTCCACCAAAGTAGAGAGAGTATGTGTGACTCATAAGTCTGTCATGAAATGTAGATTTTGTTATTATTTGCTGTGATACTTATGCTAACATGCTGAGGCTATGTGGATGTTTGGAGAAGGGAGACTGAGCGGAAGAAGTGGGACTGTAAGGGGAGGGGGAAGTAAGATGGGGGAAGGAGGGGGTGGGGTGTGGGAGGGAGAGGGGGGCTTTAGTTAATAGAAAATAGACTGTGAGAGATAAGTAATATGTAAATAGGAAATGTATCCAAATTTACCCCTGGGAGAGAGGCAGTGTGAGAGACAGAATAATGTGGCAGGGAGCCTCAGGTGCAGCTGGGAGGGGAGGAGGCGGGGCAATGAGCGAGAGGCTAAGAGAGAGAGAGAAAGAAAAAGAGGGAGGGCTTGTGTGTGTGTGTGTGTGTGTGTGTGTGTGTGTGTGTGTGGAAAGAGAGAGAGACTGAGTGTGCAAGCTAGAGAGATTGTGTGGAGAGGGAGGGAGGGAAGTGTAAGCCAGTCACAGCATCTCTCCTTCTCACTGCACCAGGGCTGAGGGAGTCTTCGTCCCCTCGCTTCCCTCGCTGCAGATTTAACTCATTTCCATCAGCGCAGTCATCTTTTTTTTTTCCTTGCTTTTTACTTGCTGCTTTTGACAGATGCATTGCATTCATCTCTTTCTGTGTGCCAGGATCTAAGGATTTATTTAATAAAAAGGTTGGTTGTCCTGTTTAATGGAATCAAAAGGGGGACGTTTGCAGAGGACATTGCTTAAGACTGGGACTCCGACTGAGACTTCGTCTTTTCTTTATACTGCTAGAGTGGATTCCCCTTTTGTTGCGCTGCCAGTGTTTTGTTCACGGCAACAGACATACTGAGAGAGGAGTAAAAAAACAAGGCTATAGGATCCCATACCTCAAGAACTACACTTGGAAGGACGAAGACAAGTTAGAAAATCTGTGGTTACATTAGGCACTTGAGGAGAAGGTGCTAAGCTTCTCCCTGCCTGTACTTCAGAATGTCACAACAAAATTGCAAATAACAAGTTTATGGGATAAATGCGTGGATTGCCGATTGATCCTCACACCCCTCTCTGCAAGTGTCTGCCACAGGATTGCTGAGGAGCCGAAGTGAGAGGAGCGCTGAGTTATTCAGCTGGCCTCTCATTGCTCCTGGAGAGTCCTATCACCTGCCTGCATTGGAAATTGACATTCATTGCTTTCATCAGCTACTGGACTTTTACAAATGTCCTTATTTTGCAACTTGCAGTCCAGAACACTGAGAGGCAAGTTTGCACACACGGATTTAAACTTCAAATTACTTTAATGGCAGAACTCATCCAGATAATTTTGACGTGCTTGGTTGTTACCTCATTCTGCCTGGGGATGCCTTGTAAACACATTTTCCCCCCAGCGCCATGTGTGTTGAGAGAGCTGTGACATTATCTCCTGCGGAGATCCCCATGTTGTTCTAGCCTGTGTCTGTGTTTTGATTCAGACAATAGCTGGGCATACATGGGCTCCAGACACTGACCAGAGGACCACCAAAATAAGGGAAGCCTGCTGTTACATAGTAAACACACTAGCACCCATGGCACAGAGAAACTTTGGATTGTACTGAAGGGTTGATTCACAGAGATGGATGTAATTATACACAAAGAGAGACTCCTAAGAAGCTTTTTCCCCCTAAGCAATAGTTGCCTAAAATGTATTTTTTGAAAGGTAACTACAATCAATAAATTTCATTCGATCTTTTGTCTGAAATAGCCATATGCTGATTACTTATTTGATCTCCTTTGATGATCTGTCAAGAGAGGAGAGCATGGTACTTTGCTTCATACTTTAACCTCTTTGTATGGTTTCCTCCCTTGCATCCTCTGTGCTATCTGCCCTTGTGAGGACAGTTTATGCCGTCAGCTTCCCGATGGCAACCCTCATTAGAATCAGGAGATGAGGCCACAGACTGGCAGGCAAAGCAGCAGGGAAACTCACCTTTGGGATAGATGCCGGCCACAGCTCTAATGCTACCCTGCCTTAGGTTTACTGAAGGAATACAGCTTTTTTTCCTCTACTCCTGACTGTTACCCACCCACTACCTTCACTAACCATGAGTGACTGGAAAAGGAGAGCTGAACGGGTTGTCCTACTCTCCCAGAGGCTGTATTGATTTTCCTCAAGTCAGTGTTCATTTGATTGAGACCCAGCTATGTGAGAGTAAGGTGAAAGAGAGTGAGTGTGCTAGAGAGAGTATTGAGATCCGTTAACTGAGGGAGGTTGCAGACGCCCAATAACGAGCGGGCGGGAGTAGGCCGTTCTCCAGTTTCAGGCCAGCTGCCTTATGGGTGGCTAACCACAAACCTGACCCACCTGGATAGCACCCAGAACAATGAACCAGTCTGAACTGACAACGGACCCGTTGCTCACTGCCAACAGCAGCCATGGAGACTTCTTTCCTGGAAGGGCCTCCAATCATTCCTGCCCCTTGGGCTGGGGGCTGAACGAAGGCCTAGAGGCTTGCGTCTTGGAGACTGCTGTCATTGTACTTCTTACAGTTCTCATAATTGCAGGGAACCTGACGGTGATCTTTGTGTTCCACTGTGCCCCTCTACTACATCACTACACCACCAGCTACTTCATCCAGACCATGGCCTACGCTGATCTGCTGGTGGGTCTTAGTTGCCTGGTGCCCACCCTCTCTCTGCTCCACTACCCAGCAGGTGTCCAGGAGCCCATCACATGCCAGGTCTTCAGCTATGTCATCTCTGTACTGAAGAGTGTTTCAATGGCCTGCTTGGCCTGTATCAGTGTGGACCGCTACCTGGCCATAACTAAACCACTATCTTACAACCAGCTGGTGACGCCATGCCGGCTACGAGGCTGCATCACCCTCATCTGTGTGTACTCTAGCCTGGTTTTCTTACCCTCCTTCTTTGGGTGGGGTAAGCCAGGATATCATGGGGATATTTTTGAGTGGTGCGCTCACTCTTGGCCCACCTCTGCCCTCTTTACAGGCTTTGTAGTGTGCCTACTCTATGCACCTGCTGCACTCGTGGTCTGTTTTACCTATTACCATATCTTTCGGATTTGCCAGCAGCACAATAGGGAGATCAGTGAACGGAGGGCACGTTTCCCTAGCCAGGAGATGGAGGCTGGTGAGGGGGGTGGCAGCGGTGGGCATCAGGGAGGGCATGGACCGGATCGGCGCTATGCGATGGTACTCTTCCGCATCACCAGCGTTTTCTATATGCTTTGGCTGCCCTACATAATCTACTTCCTGCTGGAGAGCTCCCATGTGCTGGATAGTCCTGCCCTTTCCTTCATCACCACCTGGCTGGCCATTAGCAACAGCTTTTGCAACTGTGTCATCTACAGCCTATCTAATAGTGTGTTCCGCCTGGGCATGCGTAGGCTCTCACAGACGATTTGCTCCTTCAGCCACTGTGCGGCTGATGACAGGGATTTTGCAGAGCCTAAACCAAGGAAAAGGGCAAACTCATGCTCCATTTGAAGGGATGACTTCTACGGGATGAGGATACTTCTGGAATCTATCAATGGGAAACATGAATCTTAAATTGGCAGGGCTTAACTAAACAGAAAACACCTTCTGTTATAACAGCCTGTCAGCTGACACCAGTGACTTTTCCTTGGTCACAATAAACCATAGTTTATTGTATTAGTTTTCAAGGAGATGGGTGCAGTGTTTAAACAGAGTTGATGAGTTTGGCACTCTGTGATGGCTTTCATTCTATGCTATGTGGCATAGATGTGGATCACATAGAAAGTAGTCTCCCCCTGGCTCTCTTAGCCTTTACATCTTACATACATTAGATACAACAGGTATGTCATTGGCCAGGTTAGACCTAGTGAGAAGACAAAACTGTTAATTCCAAAAGATTCACAAATATTTCCTCACACATCAAACGTGACCACTATATATCAGGCCTGTTAAATTTTCCTAGTGTTTGTAAATTCGATTGACCTTCTACTGGATGTCTCCGTACTTTCTGTGACTGTCATTAGCAGATACAAGATAACTTATACTTAATTGTGCTCACAAACCTGTTTAAAGATTGTAAAAGGATATTTGACTTTTTAAACTGTATAAACACACAAAGTGACAATGATTACAGCCATTATGCTGCTGAAAAAATAACAGATGGTATATGGCCTTGACTGTTTACCTGAGAAAAGGGAGCAGTGTTGTTCTGCTAAAGTATTTAGTTTTGAGTCTTTAAACATGATGTTGGTAGGTGAACAGGAGAAAGATGCAAGAAAAATAGTCATGATGTATCGGTTTGTTGAAATTGAATAAAGCTGTTTACTCAGACTTTCTGCTAAACATGGTACACAATCTAACAGTGCACAATGATCTTAAACAGTAAAGTGTCCAATACTGCACCTCGTAGATAGTTATGCAAAACATACTGCTATATGACAGCATTAGACCAAGGACTGTAAAACTATCTAAACAAGTAAGAGGAATGTTGAAACCTTTACATGAAGTTAGAAGCCCCAAAACAGTCAAATTTTCAACACATTTAACACATTGCCTACTGCAGTATTGTGACCTGTATCAGACTTTTAACAGATGACATGTTGCTTACAAATTTACCTATTTAAATATCAGCTGATTTTGCTCAGTCACCAATTGAGTGGTGTACCCTACTAAAAAGCACCTTATTTCCAGTATTCAGATCAAGGATGTATCATACTTTAGCCTGGTTGGACACTACGGCCCTCTGTATCAAGGGCAGAGTGATGCTCTCAGCGGATAACTACCCAGCACAGTGGATTTTCCCCAAGTTACCCCCTAGTGTTTATGAAATAGCCCATCAGCCCCAGGATTCCCACTGTTGGTGTGGCTTTCCTGATATGGCTGTGTCAGGAGTATTCTGTTAACAGTTTGATACATGAATGCTCATGATGGCCATTTCTAACTAGCAAATAAATATTACATCCCTTTTCCCCTGTGTATGGAGGGCCATCTATACTGGATAGTGAACAGAAAACAGAAATAGCAATTTTATTTTATTTTATTATCTAATATTTATTAAACATTTTGATTTGTAAATTTGCCTGTGTCACATACAGGTAAGGAAAGTGATAAGAGGCAGCAGTGTTGACCTGAAGATGTAGCCTGGTGCTTTGCATCAGTGACACAGTCTTTGTTTAAGATGATAGTGGATTTTATTTCCTAGCAGCGGTGAACAGGGGCTCAGGTTAATGTGATCTGATCCGTCTGGATGTTGCTGTGAAGTTAAAACTTAACTGATCTGAAATTACATGCGTAGTTGTGATAAAGGTTTAAGGCTATCAGTAGCTAATATTTTATTATTTGATGAACTACAGGCCAGACAGTGTTAATTATTTCTAATTTATCCCCATTTCTTTCATTTGTATCAGTTTCATAACTGATAGACATCAAAAGTTACAGGCTCAAATTTCTTACAGACTTCTCAATGCCTTTGTGAATAAACACAGTGTTAAGTGTGCACTCTTCACAGTCAAACCTAACTGGGAATCACACATTAAATTTAGGGAAAAATAACATTGAATTGGTAGTGGGAATTGTTGAAAATGTATTACCTTTTTGTCATGACATTTGTGCCCAAGCAAGAAATGACTGTGCTGGGTGTTAGGACTCCTTGATGAATTGTTTGTGAGCTGCTTATTGAAGATGGGTAGTTATCTTCACTCTGCTAAAAGACAGCATCTTTGTTCTTGGACTGTGCCCTCCCAGCTTGGAGACTGTTTCCCAATTTGGGCCTTTTGATAGACAAAGAGCAGATTATGTGTGCTGCTAAAGCAACCTGCAGACTGCCTTTGGATTTGATTATCACCTTTTGCTACAGCACAGTAGTATAGTCATTCCAGTCAATTTACCTTGTACATTCCCTTGATCATAGGATCAGTGTCAAAACGTAACTCATTTCACAAGAATACAGCCACGTACTATGGCCAATGATTTATGCTGATTTCCCTCTTTGCTCATGTAGTATTGTTGGTCATCTGTGGTTTAGGCCTTGCTTGTAGTGTATATTTGTCCATGCTAGAAACCAAGTGACACAGCAAACCCAGCCCCTTGATGTTGTAAGTGTTGTTCCATTCTATGCTGCTTAACAGTACCCTGTGAAAATCATTTTAAAGCTGCATTAAGTGATTTTTTGACCACTAGGGGCAGAAAGACTCCAGGCCTTTTGCTTATTATATTTTAGATATACGTTAGCAAGCAATTTGCCACTTACACATCCAGCAGAAACAGAGCTATATGAGCATTCCAGTAGAGTCTTTCTGGTCACCTTATGAATGTAAGTAAATATTGTTTTTAAGCCAAGGTTTGGTAAACCAACAACAGAAAAATATCTGTCTTTTGGGTTATTTACATGCTCTACTTTCTTCACCAGCCACTTGTTTACTTCAGCTCTTTGCAGTTTTGCATGAGGTATGCAGGCAATCTACAGTCAACCTGAAATAGTCATGTTCTGGGAGTGGCTGCCCACGGTTTATACTGTATGTGCCTGCATTGTTTTGGTTTCGTAGGTTCAGATAACTGGGATAACCAAATCAGTGAGGTAAAAGCAGCTGTGTAAAGCTGCTGAATGGGGTGTTGATTCTCAGAGAGATTATCAGCATTCATCACCCTTTAACATAATCAGGAGTTATTTGATTCAGTGTCAATATAAAAAAAATATTGCTTTATGCAGCTTTAATGCATTACAGATTGTTCTGTATACGTGCCTAAAGATGTATTTTGTAGGAAAAGTTTAAAAAAAAACAAAAAAAAAAAAAAAAAACATGTTGAGAAGTAATTACCGTTACATGGACATGCTGCACTTTTTAAAAACTTTTTCCAGCTACATGAACATAACCTGTGTCCATGTACATGTCTGAAGGTACATTGTCATTTTATTTAATTTTCCATGACAAGTTCAAAGGGGTTTCCACTTTACCAAGAATGGGTCAAGTCATTCATTAATCACAATCGATCTGACTCCTACCTTCATGTGGATATGTGTTCTACTATCTGACGTCAAAATCATATCTGTAAGATAAGAGAAGACAGCAGGTTTTTGTCTTGTGAATTCCCTTCTGTAGTCATATGACCTAACATATATGAGGAATACCAACAGGGAAAACACAGCATAGCCGTGTCAAATATTAGACTTATAATTATTTTTTTATTTTGATAGTTTGTGTTTTTTGTGCTCCTTTGGAGCATAGTGCAGTGAGGTAGTAGATGAAATTTATAGGATCTGAATTAGTGCTGTATTATCTTCACAATGTGGTGACAAACAACAACACAACAACATATAAGACAGGAGAAAAACAAAATTATGTAATGACCTAAAATAAAATAGCTCAGTTGTTACCATGTAATGTAAAAGTTGGAATATTCCATTAAAGTGGAGATTGCAGTATTTGGTCAGATGTAAGTTGCACAAATATTCATTCCTGTGGTGGGCTTTTTAGTAGCAGGTTATATAAAATGCGTGTTTTGGCTCAGGGTTTCAAAACTCCAAGAGCCGTTGAATGAATATTTAAAAAATAAATTTATGTGTCTGTATTACACTGACCAAACTGAAGTGTTAGAAAATCAAAACTGTTATCTTGTTCAAACAGGTTGTCTTACTTTCAAGTGCATTGATAGGGGCTTTTAGTTAAGAGGGTTAGGTAAACAGTTTCATTACAGGTTAATATGTATTTATTTATTAAATTATGTTTAAACCTTTACACAATATACTGTATATGAGTATACTGTATGTAAAGTGTGTGTATCTGTTTTTAATATGCTGTACAGCCAAAAAAAGATATCAGACAAAAATTCTGACAAAGGTATGGCGCATCCATTTGTGTTAAAACCACTAGGCTGCTGATGTTTTGAGTAGGAGGCAGAGTGTGTTAAATTACACAGTATCTATTTTTTTATTTTAAAACTTTGTCAAAGGCTATGGTTTTGCTGTTGCTGCCAACCCAATAAAGGTGAAAATAGTAGACATTCACATTTGTGTAGTTGATTTTGTAAAATATGTGTGTTTCTGTAGCGACAAGTCACCATTTAGCTAGCTTTCTTTCATAACCAGTAGAACTCCACAGGGTCACTGTTATATCTCATATACTTGGCACCAATTTTAAGACAATGAAAGAAGATGGAGATATGGGGTTGTGACTGCGAAGCTGCCAGTTTGATTACCTATACTGGGTGGGATCGATGCAGTTACTAACGTCTGCCTCGACAAATATTGTTAAGGTACCTTTGAGCAAGATGGTTGGATATTGAGAGTTATTTTCAAAATGTAGTGAATGTGTAAGAATCACTGAAGTAAGATAAGTGTGTCTGTGTGTGTATTAATAATGTAAACCTGTTGATAGGTGAAATGTCTTTTGTTTTGTCTTCTATCCAATGAGCAAATCAAATATTTAAGCCATATCCTGTATCCGTTTTAAGTTCTGCCTCTGAGGGTTGCTCCAGAAAGATAGCATCACTGAGTACTTTGCAACAAATATGGAAACAAACAAAGCAAAGATTTAATTTTCAGGTTTTGGTGTCTTCATTTTCCTCTGAGCCAGCACATGGCTGATCAGGTGGCATTTGCTAGGTAACAACTCTGCAGCAGAGTAGCCTTTCCTTTACTGCAACTGGGAGTTAATGAACACCGTCATACTTTCTCTTGGTGTGAACAGTATCCTCATTATAGAGCTTGATCCCTTGTTCTTGTTCTTAAATTGGCCTTTGAAATTCATACACTCAACCTTTAGACTGCGGGCGAGCTTTGAAACAGCTCTAAGCCTGCTTTCTTTACCCTGCAGTTTACTGGAGAGATGAATAAGAGGAGATGGAAGGGGGTGCTGGAAGACGATTGAAAGTAAGAACAGCAGATCATGAAGAGGAACTGGGTGGAGAGAGAAAAGATAGAAACATAGGTGAAATGGTTAAGTCTTAAGGGGAAGTGTAGGTAAGAAGAGGAGGAGGGTTGGGGAAGGAAAAGGGCAAAGCAGCAAGAGAGAAAGGATGAAAATTAGGAGGATAGAAGCAGTTTCAAAAATGAACGATTATTAGAATTAGGTGTTTATGGCAGTATTTGCATACACAAATAACATTAGCACTACAAAATGAAGAAATGACATATACGACATTTTGTATTTTTACAGTTCTTAGTAGCCATGTACATTGCCATAAAGACTGCATGTATAACTATCTCATCACAAGAGAGCCGTTCTTTAAAAAAAAAAAAAAAAAAAAAAAAAGAAATGTCTACAGCGTAAAGCTTGAAGAACTATTTTAATATTTCAGTTTTGACTCCTTTTTGTTGTGTTTGTGTAGATCCAGTGTGTTTAATTTTCATGCCAGCAAAGACCTTTTTGGATGCTTCACCAGTCTTTTTTCTTACGTTTGATATGTAGTTTTGGAATGAAAATCTGTATTTGTTCCTCCTACCAGAAAGCACTGGATCCACTTACAATTATTCAGACAAACCCAGAGCAACATCCCGGTCCAGGCCTCCTCAATATTCATAGCCGACACTATATCAGGAATTCCCTTTTATTTCCACAAATGGCAGCACTCGCCTCACTTCCTCTTTCCCTTTCCATCCTGCCACTCTCCTCCTCCTCCTCGTTCCGTCCTGATTGAGAAAGGACCACCTGACCCTCTTTTGAGGTGGGGAAGTCATAATTGGAGGGGAAGCCAGTTCCTGCCTCTGTGTGCTAATGGTGGAGCCTTGCGGCACCCACATAAAGCCTTTGATGGCATAAGGAGGACACACTCATACACCCACACACCCTCATACATCTTGCATGGCTTAGTCTTTGAAAACGTGGGCTGCGGCCTGATAGCTGACAGGTGTTAATCTTGTCGTAGCCGATTGTGTGTCCTTACAGTAAGTAATGTGCAGTGTTAAGCATTTTGTAAACATTTATTTATGCATTTACAAGGCCGAGGCTACACCCACTCCAGTGGCTACTGGATTGGCTTACGCAGTGCCTTGCAGGATAATGTCATGTTGTATTCCAAAAAAAGTTGAACCACATTTAACAACCCTGTATCGTTTTAGAAAACACCCCCTCTCAGATCCACCTGCTGTGTCAGTACGCTTCCTCCATTCAAATGAATGAAGGGCTGCATATTTCACACTTAGTGTCAGTGTGAATTCCGCCTTAAGAGGGAGCCTGTTGTGTTAGTGCTGCTCTCTCTGATTTGTGTACCAACCCCTCAAGTGCCCTCTGGTCAACGCTTGATGCCATCTTTGGTGTAGTTTGAATGTGCAGAAAGTTATTAATTAAACAAGCATAATACAAAATGCTTTGACATACCGTGAGTGGACCCAGAGTCCACTCACAGGATGCAAGTTTACTGTGGGTCTTTTTGACTCATGGCACTTTTTTTCAGCTTCATAAACCGAGTTTTAGAATGACTGAACCATAAAACTGTGATTGAAACGGAGGGCAATGTAACGCTGGACAGCACGAGGCAAGGAAACGCCACTAATTTCTATTGGCTGCTCCTATACTGGTAGTTGTGGTAGGATTTCATAACAGATCTGTGACCAAGATGTTAGCTTTTACTTTCTCTGACTGTGTGGAAATCTCATGTTTTCAATCCCAGATGCTGAACAAAGACATTAAAGTATGACTTTGGTGTGGCTTGGCTGACACTATGTGTTTGGGAGTGAATGATATATTTCAGTAATAATTAAGTAATAAGTGATTTCAACAGTCATAATATTGAGTATTAATTAAAACAACAAAATGTAGGTAAGAGCCAAAGAACCAACGGCATCTAATTATGCCGGTTCACACACTTACTTCACATATTTCCAATCTGCAACAGAAATTCAAAGTATCAGATTGTTGCAATCAACACCCTGCTGTTTCCTACTGCTTAGGTTTCAGTCAGCATCACTTCATTCTTCTAAGCCAAATCATGGAACATGGTCATGGAAGCACACGGTGATGCTGCAGAGAGTGAGAGTACTGTGAGAGCCTCTCAACAGAGCATGCAGGGGGGACTTGACATTTTAGTCACAGCACTGTGCCTTTTTATTTTATGAATGACACTACCTCTTTAATTGCCCTGGTTGCTAAGAGGTTACACCTCCATCCAGTGACAAAAGGGTTGCAGGTTTAACCTCCACCCTGAATCCTGCCAGTGCCCCAGAGCAATGAACCAGTCACCTACCTGCCCACTCATTGCAGGGTGCCCTGGATAAAAGTGTTGGAAATGCCCGAAAATGTGGAATCGCAGGAAATCTTCATCAGCTGCTTTTTGGAGTTTACCACTTTCATTTCACCATTCACCATGATTGCCATAGGTAGGCAGGCTTTCTATCCATCAGTGGCCAATCAGCTGAGAGCTTTCTCTTCCATATTTTTTAAGTGCTTTGACTCTCCCAAATGTGAACAGTGGTCTATGGTGATAAGATTAAAGGTTTTTTTTTTTTTTTTTTTACTTAATGGATATTTGTTGTTTTTGCCACTTGAACTTATCACTGATGTAATTTTGCTCATGTCGGTTATGTACCTCTGTGCCTCTGCTGCCGTCACTGGGCTTCAACTTGAGCAGTTGGAACATAACCACATTGCTGAATATGAAGAGTGCATTTTTCAAAAAGAGAGAGACCGATAAGTGCCAAAGCAATTGTTTTTAATCATAATCAAGGTAAAAGTTTGAAATAATTGTGAAATTGATTTGAAGTCACATCACCCAGCCCTACTTCGCACAGCTTTCCAAATTAAGATTTCTATGCAACTCAAACTTTTGGTTCAAACATTTGTCTTTGAGTCTGACTTAAGTTAACACAGAAATTAGCACCCTAACTGCATTGGGATTCCATTTATAATAAATACACCTGAAATATTCTATTCTGTAGGTTAGAGTTTCTTGAGCCTGTTTAAGTGAGAGCATTTTAAGGATGGTCCTGATTTAGCTGGTTGTTTGGGTAAATGTCATATTTTGATTTGGGTTAAAATTAGGGTGAAGGTTAAGGACAGCCATGTTGCTGGGATGCTTAAGGGTGTGTGCTAGGGAATGCATTACATCATAAATAATACAGGCCCTAATAAATATAGTAATACAAAACTGCGTATGTGCATGTGTGCCTTTGCTTGTGTGTGTGTGTGTGAGAGAGAGAGACAGAGACAGAGAGAGAGAGAATGCCAGCCTCCTCAAATAAGTGGTCCCAGCTGCCAGCTTCCTGGCTGAGGTAAACGTGCTCAGAGACCATTTATGGGCAAACACACAAGTGTGTATGCGCACACACAGACACACACCAGAGACACTGAGAGGGGATCAGCATTGGATGGATACAATACCTGAACACATGAAGACAAAAAAAATAATATTGGCAGCATATTATCTGGACAAAAAATATGCAACAGACTCTTAAAAGAGTGCCTGTCACAAAAATACATGAATGCACAATACATCTTTGAATAATAGTTTATTTTACTGGATCATCTATTTTGTTTATTTAAGCTCTTTTTAGTTACAGATGGAACTGTTTTTATAGCAACTGTAAATGCTGAGGTGAACAATTATCTCAAAGAAGTTTTTTTTTTTATTCAGTTATAATCATAGAAGACTTGGAGACTTAAAAGTTTTCAATATTTAACAAGTAAAAGAGTAGGCATGAAATATTAGAGTAGAATCTGACAGCGAAGACATTTAGATTGACAGCATCCACATTGGGAGCTGAACTGAGCAGCCAGTTATTGATTCACTTTAACAACTATAATGATCATTAAATCTGTGATTGATAAACTGCCGGCAGTGATCTACTGCAGCGCCTCTCTCCTTCACCTTTCCAATCTCTCCATGCCTCATGATCAGAGGCACTGAATAATTCAACAGCAGTAAATGTACAGGAAATACGTCATAATAATCATCATTGAGTGATCCAAATCATGATATACAGGATATGAAACTATAAATCAACATAGAACTTACCGCAACTAAATATAATAGAACTTTTATCTACATTATTTATTGAGGCAGAAGTTGTTAACTGAAAAGTATATCAGTGTAAAAACAGACGTCCAACATGGGTTTTTATCAACTACATGAAAGCAAATAAGCAAAATTAGGAATTAAAAGTCTTTCAAAAGCTGTTATTGCTCATTCATGCCAGCTAGTGTTGGTCAGTCTTCCTGCTGTCTGAAAACCAAAACAAATTCACTTGGTGTTGTTTTAATATTCTGAGTAATTTCTAACAGTTAACCCATATCAAAGTAATGATGAATGAAATAAGTCAGTGTTTATAAAAGGGTCAAATTTTACACTTTTATGTGTGGAACGGAATCCTTAAGTTTCAGGTCTTTTTCTGTGCGTCTCAGACAGTGATTGAATGCCACCATTCCTCTTTTCCATGGTCAACACTGTTAGACAACTGAGCTCACCACAGCTGGTACTTTGAACTGCAGACATTCTTTCTCCAGTTCGAAAAGGGATTTTATTGTGACTGAATGGAGCTCATTAAAGTATTGGCTTTGGAGCTGCTTCAATCCACTTTCCTCAATGCACCACTAAAGGAACATGTACAATTTTTCTTTTTTTCTTTTCTATTCATCCTTTTTTTAATTTGATTTGGCATAATTTGCACTAGTATTCTTGCTCTAGCTGTTCATACATAGAGGACAAAGACAAGCACCTTGACAGACAGTAGAGGACAAACATGTTTTTTACTCTTAACCTCCCTGCAGACCTCAGGTACTGAAGCTCTGCCAGCAGATGTACAGCCAGCTTCTCTAATTTTCTCTCAGGGCATTTTAGCTGAATTAAATACCATAAGACAGTCAAATTACCCCCTTGGCTCCTTAGCATATTTCCTCCCTCCTCCTACCTCCCCTCTTTCGCTCTTCCTTTCTCTCCCTCTATCCTGAGGCAGTGTTTCCCACAGTAGCACACTAGGCCTGGCTGTGTTAGGCAGTTATTTAGTAGTGATGGTCCAGCAGTTTGCCTCAGGCCATCACTGATATGGCGAGTTCTTCCTCTGTGGCATTTAGCCTGGCTACACTTGTCAGGACAAGAGGAGGGGAATGAATGAAATAATAATAATGATAATAAAATGCAGCTGTATGTGGTGTTTGCTGGGCTCATGTGTCATTTGAATCTCTCTCACTATCATTTAGTCAGTAACTTAATTAATCAACACTAAGACAGTCAAAACATTGCTCTTTATTTTAATCATGTAACCATGTTATAGACTTTTTTTTACCTTGAAAAAGCAGTGTTCTTTGACTTTTTGAGAATTCAGCTATACCTACCTATGTGCCCGCATCAAACCACATCAAACTTAAATAACTTACATTGGGCTGAAGCCAGCTGTTTCCACCAGCAGTCTTATCTGTACAACTAGTGTTGATCAGAAAATAATCCTGACAGTACCTAGTGTATTATATGACATTATACACTTAACGAGCACTTTATGAGGAACACCTGTAAACCTGCTTATTCATGCAATTATTTAATCAGCCAATCATGTGGAAGCAGTGCATAAAATCATGCATATACAGGTAAGGGGCTTCTGTTCATGCTCACATCAAACATCAGAATGAGGGGAAAAAAAACAAAAACACATGGCTATCTACTCCACAGGCTCACCATAACTGGACAGGGCATTTTATCTGAATTTGATATCATATCAGGTGGTCTGTCTACACAGGCCACGTAACAGCGCTATATTTTATTTGTGTTATACAATCGTTGCTGTGACCCGGAGCATGTTTTTCTGCTTAAAGCTTATGTTCATTTTGTCCGTAATGCAGTGATTGTGCATTAGGCTCTTTGTGGTGCCAAAATGCTGGCCCATCCTCTGAAGGTAATGATGGAGGACTGAAATTGACGCTGCTAATGTGCTGCCTTCACTATGCTGTCTGTGTACACGCGACACATTGTTGTATTTACTTCATGCCTCTGATGCATGTATGTGCGGTCTGTATATTGGTGTGACTGCTGTTCATCCGCCGTAAAGTGATTTGCTTATCAGTGTACCAGTCCCTGAAATTACAAGGAAGCTGGTAACTGTTAGCTGTTAAATCTGCAACAACCCCAGTGTTGCTTTTGTTTGTCCAAACTAGTGATCACATTAGATACACTGCACAGATATAAGTGAATTTGAAATTAATACTAGAAATTAATATTTTGGGATCATTTTCATAAAGAATGAGTCACAGTGTACGGAGAAGTATAATGCTAGAATGGAGATTTTACACTTATTCTTTAGTTGCATACAAAATAAGCTGAAATTCAGTCACTAGCATATTGTCCACAAAATGTTTAGTACTTAGTTTCTTGTTAGCTGCACTCTCCCTGTCAGTCTGTGTATGTAATCGTTGATAAGACTGCCAACTATCCAGTACCACATCCCTGGTTACAGTTGAGTGTCTGCATTGTCTCTCTGGATCTTCCAAACTGAACGTCAGGACTTAAGAGGCACTGTGTCACTATGGTAACCATGAATCTGAGGAGAGCAACAAGGTTTCAGCGACTTTATTTGAAGATTATAAATAGGGTGTAATTAAAATGGATGTTAACGTTGGCTCCAAAATAGCAATCTCTTCATTATTCATTTGCGTACGCTTTTATTTTGAAGATGCAGGGGAAGGAAAATGGAGGCAGTAAAGGAAGTCTAAAATCATGTGTGTTAGTTGTGTGTATGTGTCGTATCAGGCGGTTTCTTTTACACAAGTAACAAGTGAATTGAACGACACAGACCCATCTACACATGCAGACACAAGAAGTCACATAACTTCATACACATCCACACTTAGCTCTCTCCGCCTTCTCTCATGGACCCACTGACCCTCCACTCCACCTTTATCATCCCTTGGGGTCTTCTGTACCCACATAACAGGGACTCATATCCTCCAGGAAAAACCACAACACACAGAAAATGTCAGATACCTGGAGGGATGCACTTTATTCGCTGACCTCGCTCAATGATGCTCTGTGTGTTTGTGCGTGTGTGCGTGTGTGCGTGCGTGCGTGCTCCAGCACCAAATTGCTCCCTCCCAAATGCATTCAGGAACATTGTCATGTTTTTCACATAAGTTAGTTTTTGTGACTAGTTCAATACAATAGCTTTTCTTTTTCTTTTTTAAAAAAAAAATCATTTTGCAAAGGAACCCAACATTTCAAAGGGTGCTGCACTTTGGCTACAGCATAATACTAATATATATCCTAAAAATACTGTCAGGTACACCACATTACAAGATACGGTGGCATTGATGCTACAGAAGTCATTGGAAGGTGTCAAATGCAGACACAGGGGCAAAGCCTTGCTCTACAAATTGCCAAGTAAGATCAGGTAGTGTTTCACTTTGTCAACTTGTGGAAAGAATTCAACCAGTAATGTAAAGAAAAAGGTTTTTGTCATCTTGTTTTCCCAACGAGGAAAAGAGGCTTCCATGAGCTATATGAATCTTAATTTTAGGGCTGCAACTAATGACTCATCATCATTGAATCCTTATTGATGTATCTGTTTTGTTTTGTTTTTTTGTAATTGTTTAATTTTCTGTCTATAAAATCCCAGACAAATGGTGAAAAAAGGCCATCATGATTCCCCAGATCCCAAATCAATGTCTTCAAATTGCTTTTTTGGTCTGACCAACTTTCTAAAAACTAAAACTGTAAAACTTCCAGTAAGGTAGTGAGTGTTGTAGAGGTATCTTGTGCCTTGATTGGTATTTTAGCATCTAGCTGACTAGACAACTGATGACAGGATCAAGACACTTTAAGGCCTTAATCAGTGGATTTCCTAATTTTAGCTATACTTCATTCATTTATAAAGAGAAGTAAAGAAAGATGTTAACCAGAAGCTCTAATCTGAGTAACAGCTTTGTTGCCCCTCAGCTCTCTGTTGTGTCAAGTGTTTTCTCCAACATGTTTGCTTGTCACCAATTTCAGCGTAAGCAAATTTAGAAATTTCGCCTTTTTGCTTTCTGCCTGAACACTGTGTCTGCACTTCTAACTCGGCTAATTGAAATGCAGAACCAGCCGGACCATTAAAATGCCACGGCAGCGATACAGAGACAGATGAATTTGCAATCTGCCAGGCGGGCCAGCTGTTGCCCCCCCCCCCCCCCCCCCCCACAAACCTCCAGGGAAGCCTCCAGAAACTTCCTCGCCAGCAACCAAGGACAAAGGCCTCAGGGGGAGCTGGTTTTTAATTACTGGGCTGCCGTCCTCTGAATATCACACCAATAGATTATCTCACTGTGTCTCACTGAAATGAAGAGAAATGAGGAGTGTTTGGGGGAGCCAGGTGTGTCAGCAGAGGGGGTGGTGTCATTATTACACCCGGCTGCCTGACAGTGTTATGACTAGAGGCAAGACTTTGAAGTTATAATACAGTCTGTGGTTTCTTGCCTGACATACTTTTAGAATTAGCACCTTTCTTTGGAATCTAAAGCAAAATAGGACCAAGGCATTTTTCAGTGTTGGACCCAAATATTTTCATTAATGTGGCATTTTGGGAGTTTTTAAAAATGACTGTTTTAATCCCAGGACCCGGTCGTGTTTCTCAGGCCTCAGAGCTACAAACTCTCACTGAGGTGGAAGTTTAAAGTTTGATCTGATGTTTTTGACAGTGGCACAGTTCAAACTAGAGCTGAACAATATGCAAAAAAAAACAAACCATATTGCGATAATTTTGGGAGATATTGCAATATGAGTGATTTCAATTGGAATGTATAATTTCGTATTTAATTTTCACCGAAAAAAATGTAAAAATGATGATATGATTTTTGTTGGGTCTTGTACCAAAAGGATGTTCCCTTATGTCTGGAGAAAATGATTTATAGGCTGGGGTATCTCTTTAACACCACAATGCTTCATTTATGGTATGTTGTTACTCATTTTGCCTTTATCAAAAAAAAGCATTTTGCAAAAAATTCATTTTCAGTTGGATATTGCACTTGGCCATTTTGTGATTTTGACAGTATTTCGATTAATTGTTTGGTCCTAGTTCAAACTACGTTACGAGTTGTTATTCGTGGCTTATTGAGTTGACCTACTAACAAGTAAGATACAGTTTGTACCTTATTCTGCCCAGTGGGTGTTCCTCAACCCTTTATTTTCTTAAGGAAGCCAGTAGGTGCCTCAGTTAAAATTAATGGCAGACCTTTAAATTGCACAGAAAGCATTTCATATTTACTTATTTATTAAAAGGAGAGGTTTGCTGAGCACACATTTCCCCCCTAACAGCATCAATCTTCATAGCCACGCAGTTCCACTGGTCAACAAAGGGAAACCACACAGACTAACCAGTCTTTACTGCAACTAGGCTGTGACACTATAGCAGGTGATGTTTAAAAGCCTTGCTCAGAGGCTCGCAGCAGCAGGGTAGAGTTTGGTTCATGTTTCCCTTGTGGCTTGTTGCTTTCTTGTTCTTTCATAATAACATCGCCTGAGGAAGATGCCTCTTCGATTCAATTCAATTCAATTTTATTTGTATAGCACCAAATCAGAATATACATTATCTTCACTCTCTAAAGGCAATCAAACACTGAAGCAGAATATTTTTCCAACCAGTTTTGATACCAAGAATTCACGTGGACTCTCACCTGGAGGAGCTCCAGGGTGCAGCCCTGCTACAGACGTGCTCTTTAACACACCATGCTGCTGGGTTCATCACAGCCTCTGTTCTCTAACATGGCCCATAATGCACCACTCCCCACACAAGCTGAAGCCAGGCTCAGATGGCACAGTACTTGCTTTTGTTTCCTCATTCCTATCAGAGACACTGGTGTCAAAGTGAATTGAATTTATTCAGTTGATCCACCAACTGAGAAGGGGGAGAAACCCTTGTGAAACTTTTGACTGAGAATAGGATCAATAAAGCGGTTTAACAGTATATTGATATGAGTAACACAAATGATTTCTCTCATTGGCTTTAGTATTGTGTTTTACCTGGACAACAGTAAGATTCAGGGAAGAAACATTGGATAGTTATATTTGAATGGGATAAAACGGAAAAAAATGTTTATTCAATATGTTGTCTCACAGTTAGCTGCAATCCCAAAACCTGTGCTGCTTTAACGCTGTTGTGACCCTCTCATCCCTCCTCCTTCAGCTCTCACACTTCACACACCAGCAGGGTGATGCAGCCTCCCATTGTTGAGAATATTCTAGATAAAGGATTTCAGCTTGAGCCCAGCTAAATGGATTCAGTGGTGTTTGTTTGTGGTTGTCCGGAGATATACTGGACTAAATATAGTATTCATCTTGTCACAGCGAGCAATGCTGGAATGCCATTTTCATGGTACGATCCTTTGTAACTTCTCACCATGCTTATTCGTACTTTGACCTAACCTTGTGTGTAGCGTACTTCTCCCGTCAGATACTGTAAATTGGGACTATTTAAATGTTTCAAATAATAAAGAAGGGATAGACGATATGGAAGTTGTCATTTTATATCACTATAATGAGTCGTGATATTTTACATTTTCTGGAAAGTCAGTGGATGATTAAAATGACCAGATAAAGTAACCAGTCAAACATGTCTCTTTTGGGTTAATCCAGTAAGTCTAGACCTAAAATATCATTGTTATTCATCACATTGATGAAAAAATAATAAAAATTTGAAAAGGCCATTAATTTACAGCATTGCTCATGATAATCTGATAACTCCAGAGATCTCGAAGGGCTGCCTTACAGTATGACAAAATCTCCCATAAAGACGTTTCTAAAAATATACCAGAAAACATTCCCTGTATTCTAGGAGAGGGTGACTCTCCTAGAATACAGGGAATGTTTTCTGGTATATTTTAGAAATGTCTTTATATGGTAGAAAAAACTGTGGCAGTCTGGTGTGTGAACAATCACACTCTCAAATTCAGATGGACGTTTTGTTTGTCACCGAGTCATTGTTTTCCAGCTACAGACTGGGTTGTTTTATCCCGTGGTCACTGATTCGCTCACAACTGGCAGTTGCTGGAGTCGTTAAGTAAAACATTTAGGTTTTTCTGTCTAGCTGTGCTCCCTCTGTAATTATTTCCTACACAGTTTGACTTTGTATCCAGCAATCTGTCTTCATGGTTGGCTCCAGAGGATTAATGCTATAGGAGCATCATCTCTGATTGGCTGGGCTGTCACTTCTGGACTTAGTGGGCTCTAAGTGTTCAGCTGTCTGAAGCCGGCGTACCTCGCCTCCCGCTTCACCGGTTTAGTACAGCCTGGCTGCCTCTCTATCGAGGGCCTCACAAGCCAGCACCCGTGGGCCCCTTCCACACCCTGTAGTTACATCACTGTCAGAAGAGATGGGTAAGTTAAGAGCTCACTGCTTTCTTCAGAACAGTTTAATAAGGAGATGGAGCTGCTTCTAAGATTGTACATTTACATTTTTACATTTTAAGCATTTAACTACCACTTAAATCCTGAGAGAGTGAGAATGAGAGAGCAGGTAGGTGGTTGATTATGTTGCTCAAGGACATTTTTGACAGGATTCAGTGCTGATGATGGACAGACTGACTCATACCTCTAAAGCTAAATGTTGACATATTGACCTTGTGCTGTGAAGCAGACATAAGTGTTTCTGAATTTAATCCATTTTGTTCCCAACTTGTGTCATGCTTTAAAAATGACTTTAGCCTCAATATATGCTTGGTGAATTTAACTGTCCTTGGTGTCAAATGTCTGACTCAGTGGGTCACTGAGATCCTCTCATCTCCCCTCAACACAAGCCCACATTTTCCTGAGCAACTTGAACAATGGAAACCCCACTGTGGTGCTGCCCAGTTCATCTGCATAGCTGTTGGAAGCTGCTATCAGATTAATCAAAAAACATTTATTTTTTACATTTGTCAAATAAAGAATCCACACTGTGTATTATTTCTCCTTGGAAACAATATATCTATGATAGCTCCTTTCAGTGTTTTTTATGCACTAATTATAACAAGTGAAAAGAAGTTATCATTGGTGCCTTGAAGTGCAAATGTCTGGTCTCTTTTCCACTATTTAGGGACAGACGTGTAGATACAGCATGGTATTCGTTCACTGTAAAAACTTGACCAGTCGAGCTGACTTGCAGTGGGACAGCATGACTAGACTTAACCAAGGTCACTAGTCATTAATGTCAGCTTGCCTCAGATAAGTGATCAGTGGTCCTAAAGGTCCCTGGTTTTGTCTTTCCTCCTTATGGAGACATGGGGAAGCTAACAGAGCCTAATAGCCAGCAAGGCAAACAATAAGTGGACAGAGGAATTAAACTGTTTGCTGCAGGAGCACACTTGACATGGAACAACTCCGGTGTCAACTCAGCTGTAGCCGCCTCTGAATGAATTGTTTTTATCATAAAATGACAGGTGTTCACTTGTATTGCCTTCAAACTTAATATAAATTGGGGCACAGTTCCCAAGGCAGTGGTTAACATTTAAAATATCCCCCATTAAGCATCTGCCCTTTTACTGCTTTGCTCTACTAGTATTGCAGCAGAAGCAGTTCTGTTTCAGCCACGACAGTCTTCTATCTCAAATGTTGTGACTAGAACTGAAAACAGCTACAACTTAAAAGGTTTTTATTCAGTTTAGTGTCTTCATAAAGTAGTTAATTTATCTTATCATTACTGTGTGTATTTATGTTTGTCTGCAAGTCGACTTGTTAGTTAAGACTTTTGGTCTGAGGAGCTTGTGAAAATATCTTATCAGAATCTCCCTGAGCCCGAAGGTAACATTGTCAAATTGCTAATTTTGTCCAACTAACTCTGATATTTTATGTACAATGTTATAAACAGAAAAAAGCAGCTAATCCTCACATAAATTTGTACTCATTTATCAAACTTCTTGACAGTTAATTTCCTTTCAGTTGACCAGTGATTAAATTATTTCAACACAGCTTCTGTTGCTGTAGGTCTAGCCTTTTTTTTTTTTCCCAAAAAAATATGTGGAATGGTATTTTTGTGAAAATATGCTCTAGAAATAAAAATCAACTTCAAATATTTCAGAGATATAAAGCCATTTGTTGCACATTCTAATGCCTGAAATGGGGGAACAAAAAAAACATTTTTTGAATGAATTTGATTTGAAACACATGAATGTCAATCTGATGAAAGAACTGATCTTAATGGAAAAATCGTAGTGTCCAATAAAAACCTCAAAACAGGATGTAAACATACGAGTTTTATATGTTATTCATAATGTTTTGCATTTATACAAAACATAACATGCTTAACAAATTGTGTAGGTAAAGCCCAGCAGTGACTGATTTAAAAATTAACAATGATTCATAAATAAACCTGATTTGAGTTTATGGACACAAGGTTGTTGCTCCTGTATAGCTATAGTGTGTCTCCAGACAGTTCTTCTGCAGAGAAAAAAAAACCCTCTCAACTCTCTAAATGAAATGCTATTTAAGGTAGAGGGATGTGGAGGTGGAGTGCAGGTTTGGACACATTGGACACATCAGCAGTTTTTATTTTTAGCTGCGTGTGTTAAGTAGGTTACCTGTTGGTGAGGTCTGAGTAATGGACTGTCTGCCCAACAAGCCCCCAGGCTACAATTAGAGGAAGCCTCTCATTCCCCTCTGTGTACATATCTCTCTGCCCCCTCTTTATCTCTCTCTTTTTCGACTTCTGTCTCAATCTGTCTCTCTCTCTGTGTTATCTGTCTTGATCTCTCTCTGTCCCCCCCCTCCCCTCTCTGTCTGTCCGCCCCCCCACCCCCACCCCCACCCCCACCCCCACCCTTGCTCTTTGCCTCTCCCACTCTTTCTTTCTTTACTTCCATCTCCTTTCCTGTCTTGTTTTCTGCCTTCAGTCAGTCAGTTTAAAAGCCACCAGGGGATAAATCTGATGGGTACACACAATACTGAAGAACACACACACACACACACACACACACACACACACACACACACACACACACACACACACACACACACACACACACACACACACACACACACACACACACACACACACACACACACACACACACAGTACATTGAATTTAGAATGATGGTGGACAGTGTTGATGTAATCCCCCCCGCTTGTGCTAATGCTTTTTAATCCCTCCATATTTATTATGTCATCTGTGCTGATGTATAGCATTCCTGCTCATTTGTGTACAGATAAAAGGTGAAGGTGTATGTATGTGGGCCAGCATTTGTAGATGGGTATTATTCTATGGTTTCAACTGACAGATAATTATGTTTGTGTCTGAGTAAAAGTTGTTGTTATGTGTTTGCACGTACTTGGTTGCACTGATTTCTGTGCTTTTATGCATTCAGCAGTGTACATTTGTGTGCATGTATACAGACTGTGCTGCATGCCCTCATGAATATGTGTATATAGTTCTATTTTGCACAGGCTCCACAGTCTACCAGGCTCTACAGGCCTGCCACCTCACTCCTGTGGCGCAGCTTACTGAAATTTGCATGTACTGGTTTTGCCAATCAGGAAAGATCCAACAGTCCTGTTACTGGTTGTGTAAATCATCATACCCCAAACTGCCATCCACTTTTTCAGCAACTAAAAGAGCAACATAGAAACTAAGAGGATTACCTGGAGTCAAGAATAGCCTAGTCTTTTCTTCAGATGTGATGCTGCTTCTCCTGGTCTATCGCAGCCACAGATCCCCTGTCTTTACCGATGTCTGAAAATGGAACAAGCAAATCGCTAACAGCCTCCTGGATCCCTCTGTCTGTGTCTGCCATTGATTCACCTGTGGTGGCGATATATAGACATTTCTCCTAAAATTCAGGCTGAAATCATTTGGATGATGGAGGGAGTGGTGACGATGCTGAGCTCTCTGCTTCTAGCTTTCAACAGCAACATCCAGCTCTCTCTCTGGCTTAAAAGGAGGATGAACTGGAGGTGCCGTACAGTGTGGGGCTGCCTGCCCAAGTCATGACAGGGAGGCAAACACTTTGGGAGCCTATAGATTCTGAAATACACAGTGTGTCCTCTGACCTGGTCACCCTGCTGCTTGTCGGCTTCTTGGCTTTCTGATGCTTGGTTAGGGTTTGCCATCTATTATTGCAGCTGAAACCAGCACTGTACACACAAATCTTCAGCAGGAACACATAGGCAAACCTTTCAGGCCTGTTGTAGGGCTGCTCATAGACGGCGGTCATACTGTAGGGTATAGAATTGAGATTATTTCTCTCTTTTTTGTGTTTGTACTAACAGTGTACAGCTGGGAAGTGGAACTAGGGCAATGTGACTGAGAACTGATGCTGCTGATGATGCTGCAGTTTCTCCTGAGCACCTCAGTCTCCCTGCAGAGATCAAAGAGCTGCCAGCTTCAGCATTTACACACACACACACACACACACACACACACACACACACACACTCCCATATATCCATCCATCCCAGTAAGCAGCATATAACTGATGTTCCAGCATGCAGTTAGAAAGAAAACGTATACACTAATCAGCTAGCTGCAGTGAATTTAAGTAACAGTCCACCATAAAACAAAATCAACTTAGAGAGACAGTGAAGTGACTAACTGCAAGTAAGTGCTACAACTTAGTCTTTCTACACTGAGTATTGGAGTGTTTGCCTTTGCTGATAATGATAGGTCTATCCTTTTACAACATCCATATATTTCCACAATAATGATATTAAGTAACTAATAAAAATAAGTAAGTATAACCCAATAACTGTTTATATAATAACAGTTAAAACAGGTACATTACAATACAACTAGTAATCATTATAAATTTCAGCATTTCTCTCTACACTATGTGAACCATCACTCAGAAGCATCACTCAGAAAAACACTGGTCTTGTTAAGCTAAATACTGAGACCATTAGGACTTAAATGTCTGTGTATGTTTGCTTTCTGTATTGAAAATGAGAGAGGATGAGGTAACTATTTAGGACACATGGAGGTAGAAGGAGAGGAGAGGTGGAAACGGAGGGAAAGGGAAGGGGAGAGAAGGAAATTAAATGGAGAAAATATATAACCGAGAAGAAAAGGAAATGGAGAAAGCAGAATAAGAGATGGTACAGTAGAAAATGACATAGAAAAGAGGGGAGAATAATGGAAGTAGACAAGGGAAGGAGATAAATGAGAAGAGGAATAAAGGAGATGGGAGTAGGGAATTCGAGAAGAGAAGGAAATATGCAGAGAGAAATTGAAGAGAAGGGGTAGAAAGGACTCAAGACGAGACGGAAGGAATGAAGGAGGAGATTAAGCGGGGTAGAGGACGTCCTCTCCTCATTTTTTTGTGCTGTTTTTTTGAGTAATGAGGCTGTTAATTAGTAGAGGCATGCATGGTTTATTAAATCAAAGTGTTTACAACTTCCACTGTCAACCAGATTTTTAGTGGTCCTCACTGATGTTGCCATGGTAATTACAGTGTCATAAATGAATTTGTTATTGATAAAAGAACTCAAAAAGAGTCATACATTAATCATAAGGCTATAATTATTTTAAAAGTAATGTTTTTACCCACTGAATAATTGATTGGACTTTTCTTTGTGTGGTCGTCCGCTGCACTCTATTTTCTTGTAAATGACAAAGAAACGACACAATGTAAACGTTCAGCTCCCCACATTCTTTTACTGAGCAAAGAAACAGTAAAGGTGGGAAAACATCCACTAACTGTAAGAAACGTTTCCACTGTTTCTCAGTTATCATAAATATCATGTACTTTGTGAGGATGAAATCAAATCAATGCAGGGTGGATATGGTGTTTCAAGCTTCTGTCTAATACTGTATTGGTTTAATGTAAGTAGGGCGGCAACTGATAATTACTAGCATTTTTTTTGGAACAATTGTTTGGGGGCAGTTTTTTTTTGTCTTATGTGATCATAAACTTCATATCTGTGGGTTATGAACTGTAGTTGTGCTTTAAAAGATATTGAGGTACATTTTTCACAATTTTCCGACATTTACATCTATACAATATATCGATTATCAAGATAACTGATGGTTCATTTCTCTGCTAATCTGCTAATTGATCAATAAGCATTTCAGCCCTAGAGAAAGGTTACCTTAATTATACGTCAGAACTGACTGTATTTTGAAAAATACCTTTTCCACATATAAATCAAGGCATCCAGATATACCCTATGATCCATCTTCATCAAATTTAAACATGTTGACAAACTTTGAAATGTGCTTTATCAATTTTTTGTGTCACATTTTGGAAATTCGTTTCGCTGTCAAGTGAAGACAACCGTGAACACATAAGGAAAAAAAAAACACTCAACACTGCCTTCATTCCTGAAGAGCTGCATCTGTTTTTTTGTGCCACAGAAGGAACACAATGTAAAACTGTTAGTTCCATTTCCAACACATAATACACAGAACCACACACCACCTCCGCACTACAAATCTCATTAAAGCATTACACACAGTTGTGCCAGCAGCGTCTATCAAAACCTTTGGTGTGTGTGTGTGTGTGTGTGTGTGTGTGTGTGTGTGTGTGTGTGTGTGTGTGTGTGTGTGTGTGCGTGCGTGCGTGCGTGCGTGCGTGCGTGCGTGCGTGCGTGCGTGCGTGCGTGCGTGCGTGCGTGCGTGCGTGCTTGCGTGCGTGCGTGCGTGCGTGCGTGCGTGCGTGCGTGCTTGTGTGTGTGAGTGCGTGTGCGTGCTTGTGTGTGTGTGGGGTTTGGATACATGTAAGGCAATTAGACTATATATATATTTGTACTCATACATAGCATACAAGCATATTGCAGGATACTGGCAACATGGAAAACATTATTATATTTAGCTAATTGTTGAATGTAATGGCATACTACAGTATTGATTAATGAAACATAATGCACGTATAATTGTTTTTGTGATTACTTCACATATATTGGGAACAATCTTACTTTTTCAAGAAGAATGTGACAAAAAATGTGTGATTTTAAAACAGGTATTACTATTGTTATTAGTATACAGTCAATATTCAGTCATAAAATTTGCTGTGGCTGGGTTTCTTATCTTATTATCATTGTTTACGATTTTATTCATTGTACTATTCCCAAGTTCAATTTACAAACAGAAAAAGCCAAGTTGATCAACAAACATAAACAAAACTACACCAAGACAAACAATGTAGGGTACACAAATTACCATGTAACTTTAAGTTAATAATTATAAATAATTGAATTACAAATGAACAACTGGACTGTAACTAATGATTATTTTCGCTATTGATTAATCTGCAGGTTATTTTTTTTTATTAGTTAATTAATTGCTGTAAATTATGTCTTTTTAAATGTATTGTTTTGTCTGACCAATATTCCAAAACCTGAAAATAAATAGTAGAATAATAAGAAAATCAGCAAATATCGACATTGACATAATTTTAGAAACCTTTCTGTAAAAAGAACAAACAAAAACAATGACTCAAAACATTTAATTGATTATCAAAATTGTTGTTGATTAATTTTCAGGTGATTAACTAATTGACTCATTGTTGCAGCTCTGAAAAACAACAAACTAGCCGTATAGTGTTAAATTAAAAGTCATTCAAAGATATGAAACTAAGTGATGTTTGAGCTTGAGTTTGTCTCGTTTGTCTTGACATTAGGAAGGTTCTCCATTTCTTAAAAGATATCTTCACAGTTTTTCAAGTCTGTATGAAAACAAAGGAGCTCACATGTACAGTACACAGAAACAGGTTTTGCTTGCTACAATCATTCCTCCTGTTCATCCTGGCCATTTAGAGATCCTTTCCTGAAGTGATTCCAATAGAAGAGATTGGGGGAAAAATTCCACAGTCCCCATTCTCTGCAAACATAGGGGACCTCCTGCCCTTTCACCGTATGAGCATAATAATTCTGCAATGTTTTCCACAAACGTGCCGCAGACCCCCTTTCCTCTCTGAGACACTACATACTTACTTCTTTTCTCTCCATTGTCAGGACACAAGGAGAGGAAAAGAGCAAGGAAGATGAAATTTCTCACTCGCGCACACGGTCTCCCATTCTGTCTCTGACACACACAAACACACATCAAGGCCAGTCAGGCTCAGGGTTGGTTTATCTGCAGCTTACAGTGAGTTGTTGGAGAATGCTGTGCTGCCAGTCTTCTCTCCGGTACTGTTTGCACTGTGTGTGCGGCAGTGTGCAACTCACTGTGTTTATGTGAGAATAGAAAGTGAGGAGGAAATAGCAGATTGTGTGTGTGTGTGTGTGTGTGTGAGTGTGAGTGTGTGAGAGAGAGATTGAGAAGCACACGGGGAAAAAAAGCAGCCTTGTTTGGTATGTTTGTGTGTGTGTGTGTGTGTGTGTGTGTGTGTGTGTGTGTGTGTGTGTGTGTGTGTGTGTGTGTGTGTGTGTACACTGCAGTAGCTGTGTATTAGACAGCGCAGACTGACTGGCTTGGGGAGTGTTGTTGCTGTTGCAGGAGCAATGGGACAAACACTAACAGACACAAATCAACACACTGACATAGCAGTGTGTTGATTTGTCTCATAGCTGTAAATTGATTCGGTTGGTTAGGAGTTAAGAAGAATTCATTGACTTTTTTTTTTTTTTTTTTTTTTACCACCTTATATAAACACTTACAAACAGAAAAGATATGTATTCGTTCCTTCTCATGAATCAACTTAAAAACAGTTAAATAACAATAAACTATATTTAACTTGCACTTCCTTCACCCATGAACAGAACTCAACTCAATCTATCTAAATTTGGCTTTAGTTTGGTCACATGACTCTAGTGTGCAATCTGTGTGTGTTGCAGGACTCAGCCCAGGAAGGTGTCATCACCCGGGACATCCACCGTACCTTCCCCGCGCACGACTACTTCAAGGACTCTGACGGAGATGGACAGGATTCGCTGTACAAGATCTGCAAGGTGAGCCTGAGACATGACTTTCAGGTTATGGAGGCGTATCTATCCAGCAACAGTGTTGGCTGTCTGTAACATACAGATACTCTGAATTTGATCATATCAGCCGCGGATTATAAAATACTGTGTTCCCTCACTTTCTTTGTGGCATCATGGAACAGAAGGCAAATCTCTGTGCAAACTCTTTCATGCTGTGTCTGAACATTTTTGAAAACTACATTTTGTGCCTATCCCTACGATGCCAGCCATTAGTTGTTTTTTTCTTCTCTTTTTGGTCTGGCAAGGCGCAGTAGGAATTTACTTGGCATTTCAATTTGGCTCTACAATATATGATTGACAGTGCCCGCCTTTACTGAGACATCAACATGAACCCTTCCTACACGACATACCGGACGTACGCACCCCTCAGTGGACAGTCATTGATCTTTTCTTCCAATTTTTAATCGGGAAAAACATGGTGGCTGTTATGTAGGTGGCAGATTTCTCGCAGATTTCTCTCAGATTACCCACCAAAAATGGTTTTTGAATATCAAATCTAAGGAAGGAAATAGGCCATTCGGTTGCAGAATACTCTGCTTTGATTGTAAAACTCTGAAGGCCTAGTTTGAATAGTCTAGATTTGGATGTTTTTAGAGGCAGAAGTAAATTCATCATTTTAACGACTCTCAGTAATTTAATGATAAGTCCTGCTTCGTGCTGCCAGGCTGATCCTGAGGGGATGTCCTTGAGGCTAAAATTTAGTAGCTGATATGAGCATATGAGATGTAGCCTGAGTTTGAATGAGTAGCTACTGAAAGACGATTCTGACCTCAGTATTCCACTAAAATACAGCATTTTATATTGTATTGCTTGTTATTATGTATAGACTGTCAGTAGTGGTGACAGCCAAATATATCTGAGAAAGCATGGCTAAGGGCACAACATCAGCATAGTCACACAATTAAAATGCAAGGTACATCAATATATTCATTTTAAGTCTATGACTGAGGTATGGAGCTGTGTCCACTTGTGTTTTATATAAATCCTGAAATTGTATTTGTAGAGCAATGCTCTTAGGGTGAGTAGATGTCTTAATGTATGCCAAACCCTCTGTACTGTCTTAAAGATTGAACTAAGTGAATACGTGATTTAATAGATAATCGTCTCATGGGGTCTCCATGTTGATACAGCGTACAAAAGAAACACCATGTAAAAATCTTCTTAACCATGAATAATATCAATATCAAATGCGACCATGGTATATGAAAAACTTAATCTTATCCATACAAACATACACATACAATATTGAACAGCCCTACATGCTGACCTTTTGTGGATCAGCCACGAGCCTGGTACCAAAATGACACAAGCAGCAGTGCCTGTTTTCCATTAAAATGAATGAGCAAAATAAGTGCTGTAAGGAGAGGGTCCCAGTAGACTCACATCCTGAGGTAATTATCTGTGAAGACACACGGTACATTTTATTCAGACAAAAACCAAGGTCAGCACTACTGTAATGTATTAAAGCCAGTCTTAATCTCTGTCACTGTCCTCTTAGCCTGACTGCAGCTGTGAACTCAACCAAGACATTTTTTATGCACAGATGACTTCGCATTACCCTACACCATATCCAACAGCTTTATCACACACAGAAAAAACTAGTCGTATTAACAGTTTAGCTACATATAAATACTACAGAGTTCTCAAATCACATCTTCTGTAGAGACTCCTTTATACTCTTCAACAAGAAAATAGCTCACTGATCATTACTAGTAAAACAGCAAACTGTTCTTACACCTGTGAAGTGTCTTCACTAATAGAAGAGAGACTCGTCATTAATCAACACATTAATCAGAAATCTTAATAGTAGCAAACTTTTAATCACAGAGACAAATACACAGCATTAAATAACTAAAAAGTCTAACTGCAAATTAAATAGTCATGATTATAAAATCCAACCCCTAACAACAATATATATATATATATATATATATATATATATATATAAAAAAAAAAAATTTGAACATAAAACTTAATAAAACTTAAACATTAAACTTATTGAGCAGATCTAACATTGATTTACTATACTTTACTTGGGAAATTGAACCGACTCTGTGGGACTACAAATCAACCTATATATTCAGCAATGTACAAACATTTTCACACCTTTTCTAAGCCAGAAATCACTCCCTCGTCACTTTCACTAGTCCCAATATAATATACACTCAGTAGATTATTTTATAGTCAGCAGTAAACTGAGACTTCTGACATTTATAAATCATTGTCATTTTGTATAATCGCTTACAGGTTTAGAGTCGCACAACTGTAAATGTCACCATTGTGGGAATTTATGAGAGCACTATGTAGTGCATCAATTTCGCATTTAGAATTCTGACTCAGAAATAAGATGGTGAACAATACATATAGTGTACTATATGTATAATAAACAGAGAGGGATTTTCACACACAGCCCTTGAAAAATTTGTACGTTAATATTGTATTTGCACCTGTATGTTACCTGCCAGGGCATCAGCATATTTGATTGATGAATAGCGAGAAGTAATCAGAATAGAATTGTTCTGGGTAGGAAAAGGGCCTGCACAACAACAGATAACTGAAACAGACTATAATTGAAACAAAGTAGACAGTAGTGAAATAAAAAGGAATATGTTGGTCAGTTTACCATCTTTCAGTAATTGACGCTAACAGCTTGTGCTCAGTAATTATGTAATGAACAGAAGCCTGTTCACACAGGGCAATATCAGATGACAGGAGTGCATGGAAGGTTTACAGTAAACACAAATGTAGGTAGGGTGTATCATTGAAGTGTTTTGTCTAGTTATTCAAATCAAAGGTAGTTGTAATATGATGAAGTAGAACTTTTGCTCCTTTGTATTTTCCTGGCGCTGCAGATGTAGACTATTGCCGGTCAGCGCTCTGGGAGAACCTGTCAGGAAGGGTTAGCATTCAGTCTGGACCCAACTAGGTCAGTGGCGAGCCAGCCTTCATTTGTATGCAAATCCATGTAGATTTGCTGCTGATAAGGTTGGTTGGATCTTGAGGCATGAGTAGGTTACAGGCACAGAGGATCCAGGACAAGTTTTATATTCATCTTCATATCGTACTCAGTAATAAGCCTGGAGTCCTTTATTTTCTAACCTTTATTCTCCGGGGAAGGTCACTTCAACTCCGTGCCCTTTTTCAGTGATATCTGCTTCATTCTCTTAATGTTCCACTCAGTCACACTTTCAGCTAACCTGTACAACCTAAGACATGTACTGCTGGTCACTCTGAAGGCCTGCTGCAGCAGTCAGGGGTTAACTGCCTCACTCAAGGACACATTGACAGTGGGTTTTCAGGGAGAGGAGAAGATTATTCTCCCAGTTGGTGTGGGGATTCAAAACCTGTGACTTTCAGATAGATGGATAAATAGAATATCTTCTATATTTCCATGGCAACCGAATTTAAACAAAGCAGGGAAAAAAGCAAACATGATAACGCATTAACATGCCTCATCAACCAAGCTAATGTTGCATATCCCAGTGATCACTGAGTATTTCCATGCGCACATTATTCAGGATACTAGTTTGTATCCTGGTGACCAGCATTCTGATTAGACTTCCATATATTTGTAAACACAACGCCAGCAGGATTTGTTAGATGAAAAGTTTCCTTTGCTGAATCCCTTCCTACTCTGAAGCTGACACTGACCTTTGACCTATAAAAGCAGAAACTCTTTTTTTACTATACACTGAGCAAGTAATGTCACACAAAAAACTGATATAACCGTGGAAACACAACGCCGGCTACAAGAGCTTCACAGTCAAAACTTTAATATTTTTATTTTATAAGTCCCTTCATTCAGTACTGCATAAACAGAATATAAATGGAGTTTCTTTTACCACTGGGACAATATCCCTCTCAGCTAGTTTCCATATCTTTTTGCTAAATTCTGTGAAACACTTGTGTGTGTTCAGTTATTCATTGTTTTGTTGAAGGACATTTTGACAGCACAGATGCACACTGATAGTCACTTATGCTATAGAGAGCCAAAGTCATATCTAGCCTGTGTTTCACGATCTTCTGTAACTCAGTTCAATCTCTCATTTAGCATTTTTTCCATGTCTTTCTGAAGAAAAAGAAAACAACATTCATGACTTCAACAAAGTTAACCATCCATTCATTTTTAGCATACAAAAAAGTACAGCTCCCATGAAATTTTACCAGCTCTACATTGTAACTTGGTTTCTTTCATATCCATAAAATTCAACGATATAGACATGTCTGAACCAAATGCTGCCTCTACAGTCACCCATGGACTTGTCTCTTCTGTCAAGCTGTGACATTTAATAGTGTTTGTTAAAGGCTGTGAAAAACAGAAATACTTAATAAACAGCAATAAGCTCCTGACATATGGGCTCAAATTTGGGTCAGAAAGATTTTGAGCTAAAAAAAAAGTGTTGTTCACAAATAATTTCAAAGTTTGTTGTCGTAAAAATACCTTTGTACACCTTTTTAAAAAAAAAAAAAAAAAAAAAAAAAAAAAAAAAAAAAACCTGCATGAGAAATTCAAGTTTGTGCATCTGTAGGGGAGAGTCCGATCAGAGGGTAGGTGGTTCTATTACCTTCATCTACCCCGGAGATCCTGAAACATTGCATGTGCAATTAATGTGCTGGTAAACATTTTATGTGTTGTGTGTAAGCAAACCCACCTGGGTCTTGGAAGAGAATTCGAACTTTTAACTTGAGCTGTACACACAGAGTGGGAACTTTGCACTCTGAGTTTTATGCACAGTTTTCTGCTTTGTATCTGTAAGATGTTCACAAAAACACTTTTTTCACAATGTCTTTGTGTAACCTTACCACTAATATCATTTGTTCACAGATTTTATTTTGCAGGTTTTAAATGGTTATTTTACCTCTACAAATGATGCTTATTTCAGCTCATGCTAACAGTGCTCTAGGTGTACATTTGCCAGTAATGAGGAACCAACACATACATTATGGCTTTTAAAAGATGACTATACACATCTGCACTTTCTAAAAAGTTTTCTGCAAAGTTGTATACATATATGAATAAAACACATGTACTTATTGGTTATGAGAATCTAGGCATATAGAATATAATAATCCATCCCTATGAGCCTACTATCTGCTCAGGCTAACAAATTTAGATTTCACCCACCAGGACCTCCCCCATCCATCTGTCAGCATGCACTTCTCACAACTGAGTTGGGGACGTGTGAATGCCACACTCCATCAAGCATGTCAGCTTGTAGATTACACTCCAGACAGCTCCACAAGACTTCTCCATTACCTCCACATCAAACCCCAAATTAGCAGAACAGATCAGCAGTGGAGCTCTGGACGTCCTCGCTCATTTTTTAAACATGCAAAGGGGGAACGAAACTTCTAACCCAATGTCAGCAGGTTTGGCTGCTGTAACAGTTAATGTGTCCATCAAAGACTTAGCTTCCTGCCAACATATCTGTGAGGAAGATATTGAACTCTTACCAGCTTAGTCATTTCAATTGGTTTATCTCAGAATTAAAGGTCTGAAACAGAGTACTGAAACTGATCTTGCGTTGCAATACCAGAAGATTGAAACACAACATTTTGGTTACCCCCCCCCCCACCGACGAATGACCCGAATTGTACTTCAAAAATCAAGGTCTGAACTGAACCTTGGATTTGGAGAACTTTTACACCTCTACTCAGAAAGACTTGAGGCCTCCCTGTATGGTGCCCCACTGTTGTTCCACTCCTTCTCATGCCTCCCATTTAGGCAGGTGTTGAAATTATAAGGTTTTTCTGTTTCATGTTAATGTTTCATTCTGCTCGTATGTCTTGCAATAATGCATCCAGATAAGCTTTGAAGCTGTGTGATGTCGTCTTCACCTTGTCACTTGTCCCCCGTTAAAATAAGTGTAGGTTGAATGGTTTTAGACACTTTTGCCTCTCCCTGGATCCATGTTTACACTGTGAAAAGGACTGTCTGTTTGGTCATTAGCATGATTGGTGGTGTGTGTCAACTACCGACTGTTTTGAGACGGTGCTTCTCCTGAACGGTCATTTGAAGGTTACTCTCCTAGTTCTACACTTTGCTGACCGAACCATCCAGGTTTCTTTTATTGGACAGACCCCTTCTTGTCTTATCACCGCAGTGGTGACAAGATTAAACTAAGATTTGTGTTTTGCCATTACTAAGTTTCTTTATTGTGAAGTATGCTGCCCCTTATTTGTTTGGAGTATGACTTTGACAAGGAAAGACGAAGCAAAGATTTCCAGATTACCCAGTTGGTAGTATGGTGATAATCTGTATGTCTAACAGTTGGTCATTGACTGAACAACACTTTACTCTTAAGTCACTGCTGCACTTCTCCTTGGAAAGTCTATTTCTTAAAGTGGACATAGAATTTAGGTTTTTTGTTATTAGATAAAGGAACTATGCTTAAGAGCATGAGAAGAGAGAGAGAGAGAGACAGGCTGACACTGACAGAGAGAAAACCAAAGACAGAGCGAGACGGTCTCCAGGGAAATTCCTCTGAAAAAAGGAAAAACCCTGGTACTGGAGAGAACCTCTCTGTCTCTTAGGAAATGTCTTATGTATGTGCTGATGCTCTGACAACATTAACATTGAAGTCATAAGACTAGTGACAGCTGGAAGATCAACAAGGCATTAAGCTTTTAGGATCAAATGGTGTAGAGATGACTTGTTACTGAGCATATTGAAAATATTACCTTACCATGTCACAAGAAACACATTTTTTATCTGAGTCATAATAAAACGAAAATTATGTTTTTTTCCTCATAAACTTTTGTCTGACAAAAGCAACACAAAAAACCCTTTGGATCACATTATCTGTCCAGCGAGTAAAAGATATTCACGCTTGCCTCAGTAATGTCACATACATGGTGATGGTATAGTTTTTGACAATCCTAGTAATAACAGGATATGTCGTTAGCGCCTGTGTGAGACGGTCAGTTCAGCTTGTTCAAAACACTCACTGAATCGTTGATGATGTGGGTGTTAGTATTTGTTGTTGATCTTCAGTTTATTTAAAATCAATTTAGCTCCACCTAAACCCATTATCACATCTCAGGTCACTATTATATATATTATTTCAAAAAATCATGTCAATTATATGTCATATATATATAAATGTCAATTATAATTAATCACCACTGTAAAATGAAATTCTTGTCTCCAAAATGTCGACTTTTAAAGAGTTTTGCTTGGTCATCATGCTTTTTAAATGAGTTTTGGTTGAACAGTCTTCAATTCAAAGACCATGTTGAAGTGAAAGTGAAAATAATGGATGAAATTGGAGGTTGCAACATTCCAGCAACAACCTTACACATTTAAACAATGTTGAATGATGTCAGAATGAATTTTTACCCTCTCTCCTTTTCTTTTTCTCTCACAGGCGTACTCTGTCTATGATGAGGAAATTGGTTATTGTCAGGGTCAGTCGTTCCTCGCTGCTGTTCTCCTGCTGCACGTAAGTAAACTTGTCATCCCTCCATCCACTGAGCCTGCCTCTTCATGGTCAACACAATGCACCAGATAAATGTATAGACAGATACATACAAACGTACAAATACATACACACACATGCAGACACAGGTTGAGCAAAACAACGTAACAATTTACGATGTATTGTAATTTGATATAGCACAAGCTATTGCTTGTGAACACATTTGCTGTTGGACTATTAAGTTGATGCTGAAAGGACTGTTTGAGCACAGCAGTCAGACAGTCCTTTTAATAAACTTGAATAAAGAAGGCCTAAATAAAGTTTAATAAATTGTGCAGCTGCCCCTACACCTTACTGATTCTACAGAAACCAAGTGTGTTAGCTTGTACAAGGTGTAATAAAACAGAACTTAGACAATATAACAGATTCAGTGGAGGCTGAGGGAGACAGGGAGATAGAAAGAGTGTCTCTGGCTGAAAAGAAAGTTGCTGACCGCTCAAATGAAAACAGTTTATAGCAGAATGATTCGGATGAATAGAGGGAGTGAGAGAGTGTGAAAGAAGGTAAAGCTGAAAGCACGGGACACTGTCATAGTAGAAAATGAGGAGTGAGTAAGAGGTGGAAAAGACATTCGTTCATTCTCAAACACGTTTGTTTTCAAGGTCAATGGCAGTCACACAGCTCTATATTCCCTTTCCCACACATTAAAGTAGATTTTTTTTTCCTTCTTCATCCTTTTGTTCAGTGTTTCTTGTTTGTTGTGCATGTGTTTCAACTTGTCTGTGTAAAACATCCCTGAAATTTTCTTTGAGGAAGGTGTTAAAAGACAGATGGAGGGGAGAGACAGAGGAGTTGACATGTGGAGGCGGGAGTCCCAAGTGGAGGAGAGAGGGCTGTGGAAGTTTGGTTGACATCCAAACGACAAGGGCAGCAAAGGTTAAAGAGGAGGAGGATGGAGGAAGAGTGGGGAGGAAGGGAGAGGTCAGGAGGAGGTGGAGGGAGGAATGATGGTAGGAGAGTCTTGGAGAAGAGCTATGGATGAATTTGGTGACGCATAATGAGGTATATGGGAGAGGAGGGTGTAAAGTTTAGGAGGAGATATAAAAGGGAGAGCTGCAGTAAAAGAAAGAGAGGTTATACAGGAGGAGGAGGCAGACGGGTTATAGAGGAAGAAGAGGAAGAAGGGAGAGGTTATAGAGGAGATGTCAGGAATATTAATAGGGGTTCAGGTTTACCTGCAGGAGCCCATTCAGCCCCAAACACATACTGTCACTCTGATTAAATATCACCTCACCTCACCGTCTGCAAGTGTGTGTGCGAGGAGAAATAAACCCATATACCCTCACAGATACACACAAACACAGTGTTAAGCTTTCTCTCATGCCTCTTATCTTCATTCATCCAAGCAACATATACACTGAAACACACAGGAATAGTAAAGTGCTCACACATAAAAGCATAATTTTGTGCACACTTTCTTGCACATGCAAACACATTTGTCTGTCCTCTAAAGTCGCTCAGACCTTCACTTTCTTCTTCTGCTCTTCCATTTAGAGCCAGACAAATAATGTCAGAAAATAAAATGTTATTTGTTTTCCATCTGGTTTAAGGAGCAGATGGGCGGGGTTTACCAAAATCTTAATCTGTAAATAAAATTTGACTCTGGTCTGGTAGCATCAAAGTGCCCGACTGTAACTGACATGCAGATAAAGAATGAATCTGTTTCTTGTCTTGAAGACTGTGTGTCCAACAAATGTACTGAAGAGCTCCAAACAAAGTATCCTAGTTTCCTTTGTGGCACTAGTTATACATTCTGGAGAGTCGGTTTTATGAAGTTGAATTTCATGTCGCCATTAGTTTAAAGGTGACTGTGTTCTTTCAGATGCCTGAGGAACAGGCCTTCTGTGTGTTGGTGAAAATCATGTATGAATACGGCCTCAGAGCTCTCTACAAGAACAACTTTGAAGATCTCCACTGCAAGTTCTACCAGCTGGAGAGGCTGATGCAGGTTAGTGATGCAGTGTTTTTTAATTCTTAAAATGTATTAATATAATGTGGTAGCAGAGTCGTGAAGTGGTAGGGGCCTCTGGTTCTGGAAATGTTTCATCCAATTCTGTATTCCCATTTCGTTTTTTTCTTCAAACAGTATCCTCAATGTTATGTAAAAAAGCACTCCACAAGTTCAAGTTGTTTTCCTATAATATTGTCAGACTCATTATGCACAGAAAAAAACCTGGTGACAACATTACCCACAATGCAAGTCCAATTGCCCACAGTTCGGTTGGAGGTTGGAGGTGTATTATTGTCATAGCAGCTAATGTAGCTGTGGGCTGTTAGCCTCAAACAGAGAAGACTGAGCTACAGAGGTCTGGTGACCTCACTTCTTTCTAAATCCACTCCCAGAATTGAAAACTGGCACAGAATAAATTTGGTCCAGGTTGTCTTATCATTTCACATCAACACCAAAACTGGACTTTCTCCTGCCTTTAGTCTGGCATGTGACAGAATTTTTAAGCTCTGTGATTGGATGTTTCTTTGTGAAATGCACCTTGGGAGTGATACTTCTACTATGTACACATGCTTGTACCTTTTATTAAAGAAAAAACAGGTGTTATAGGTAACTGTAACCCTAACCCTGAGACTTTACATTGTTACTATACAAATAGCTGAATAGAAATGAATGGAAAGAAAATAGATGAAATAACCAACCTTGTGAGGCAGCTGGATTTCTCACAAGTGAGAATCCATCTTGCCAGGCTCCTAGGTATTCACTTCTTGCTGAACCACAGTGGTTCAGCATCCTATGAAGGAAGAACTACTGACAGTTACAGGTGTGTCTTAAGTGTGACGACCTACTGTTGACAACAATAGCAGTTCCTAAAGAGGTTACCGTAGTTATAGCATCCCAATGTTATAGCATCAGGTATTTCTTCATTGAAAGAAGAGCAAAGAGCGACACTGAAGGCATTTCTCAATGGAAAATATGTTTTCGCTCTACTAATGCCTGACTTCAGTAAGAGTTTGATTTACCTCCTGGCTCAGCCGGTAGTGAAAAAAGGATGCAGACTCTGATTGGTTGAAGTTAGCATGTAATGGTCGGTGATAGATGGGTCATCTAATCACCTGCCAGGTATTTTTTTGAAAGTGCCTGCCCTTTTCCAAACAGCTTCCAATGAAGCCTTCGCAGATGGTTCTGTGTAACAAACCATCAGGGACTTCAGGTTATGAAATAGCTCCACTTCAAAACTCAATAAGGCTTTGGGTACAAGTCGTTCCCAGTTTATAGGTTGATCTCTTTTTCTGTTCTCTGTTCATTCATCACACGTTTTTCCAGCCACCTCTGGCTGTAGTTGAGGAAATGATTACTCTCACCACTTATGGCAGAAATTGAAATGATTCAGCCTTGGGGGTCCCTCCCAATTACAGCTCAATACGAAAAATGTTAATCAGTCACTTCGGCTACATCAGGAGTTTAAATTGTTTTCCATGAAATTCACTGCACATATCTTTGTTGTACAGTCTAGTCTTGATAACCATTAATTCACATAAGATTTGATTTTTCCAACATTTTGACCTTCATGAGACTTAAAAGGCCCCTGGGCTGTTTCATTTAATTACTAATTTAGCGCAGGGTTTGTACAACGAACCAATACTGGGTGCCACTAAAAAGAAAAGACTAATAGACAACAGAAATAGCCTTACAAACTGTATTTGCATTTTCCATAAAAGCAAGAAAAGTTTGATCATATTCAAGTTTTTCAAGCTTGTTACCAGTAATTGCATCATTTATGGGTTTCAAAATGTTTGTTGTTTCCTTGTTTACGCTGTGTCTCTGGTCAAAAAATATAATACAATAAGATATATAATTAATTCTTAGTCTGTATGTGTGAGACTTGCAGTCTCTTTATGCTAAACAGCGTTCAGTCTGTCTGTTGAGGCTGGTGATTGCTGGGGTAGTCCCATCGCACTCAGATATTACAGCCTAAACCTAGTCACTGCGTAGAGTTTAATTTGGCCCAGAAATCCATCCTGGCCCGGCTAGCATCATCATCAGCGTCATCTCAATATCAGGATCAACTCGGTTAGCATTGACCTAACACGCTCAATGTAAGGATTTTAGCATTGACTGTTAATTATTAACATATAGGTGGGAGCTCACCATCTGATCCAGTGAGATGTCATGTGGCATGGTAAGTGTTAGCTGCCAAAGTGGATTGCTATCTGGCTAATTGAAATCTCTATTCACGGGACATGTACGAAGACACACACGCACACTTTTCTACCTGAAACTTACAACTGTTTTTTCCTGTATGTACATCTGATAAAATGAAACAAAAAAATGGTAAGGAAGTTATGAGTTAAAAAAAAAAGAATGAATGTAAAGATTTTCTTTTACCCTCATTGGATATGAAGGTACATATAATAATATAACACTGACAATGCTGAATTGTGTTGCTCTTACACCCTGTGCATTATATGAAACAGATTATGAAACAGCTGAGCTCTTCAAAGTTAAAATCACTCATCAATACAGGTTTGTAAATAGCAATTTTTTAATTCATAATAAAGGAACTTTTAATCAGATCATTTAATTTGATGAATAATATCTGACATGGCACTGAACTGTGCTATGTGTTGTTTGAAACTTTTGTTCTTGGATCGCTCTTGAAAGAGATTATCATCTCAGTGAGACAGCATGATTTAATAAAGTATGAGTAAAAATGTAATAATGTAAAATTGAAATGACAAGTGGAGCCACATTTTTATATTTTTGTAAGTGCTGTTTTATCTCACAAGTTCCTCCTCCTCCTCCTATTCCTCTATCTGCTCCTACAGGAACAGCTTCCAGACCTTTGGTCCCACTTCCAGGAGCTGAACCTGGAGGCACACATGTATGCCTCCCAGTGGTTTCTTACCCTCTTCACTGCCAAGTTCCCCTTGTGCATGGTGTTCCACATCACTGACCTGCTGCTCTGCGAGGTACAATTTGACTCACAGCTTTTCATTATTCTAGGAGCACTGGAAGAGTTGTTTGGTTCACATTGTTCAGAGACAAGTGATGAAAGAGTCAAACTTCTGGAAATGTGAAAGTAGTAATAAGGAGGTAGTAAAGAGGGTCATGAGCAAGTAAGTAGAAAAGAGGCATTAAAGAGGAGTACAGAAAGATGGCAGTTGGTTGAACTTTATCCTCTACTGACTATCAATGGACAGAAGTAGAGAGCATTTAAGACAAAGCTATACCAGCATCAGCACTGATCCATCTCCATTCTGCCCCTCAGTCTACCCAATGTAATCAATAGGGATTCGGTGATCAGACTTTTTAGGGTTGATACAGTCACTGATTTAATGGCATTAAGATCTCTTGACCTGATCACAGTCACTACTTGATTCTTGTTCTGACATGACAACATTTCTACAGAAAGCTCCACTGAGGAGTTCTTCTAAAAGCCATAGTTTATCTCATGTCCGTTGCCCATAATATTTTTTACATTGGGTTCACTGCTTCACAATATTAATAGACAGTATTCCTTAATACTGTAAATATTTTCAGTGTAAAAGTGATTTATTTAATCTTTATAAGAAATTGCGGTATTTTGCAAAGACAGTTTCTTTCAAAATTTTTTCCACTGAGATCACAGAGATCAGACGGGGGCTTTAACAGTCAAATGGCGCCTTGCAGATGCGAAACTGCATGAGAAGCTGTGACCTTAAACTGCATCCTGACTCTTTAGTATTCATGGGGAAGGTAGAAAACTCTAAAACAATGAACAATAAAAAAAAAATTAAAAAAAAAAAATTAAAAAAATCCTACCACACTCAAAAGCTGAACTGAATTTCTTTTGTAAATCGTAGCGTGCTAACGAAGATTACTGGCACTCAACTCCCACTTCTTCTACAGTGGTCAGCAGCACCACCTTGAGTCTGTGTAGAGTTCATAATAATAATAATTTAATAAATAATATTTGAATGTATTCGCATTGCACCTATTTTTGTTTTTACAGTGCTACCTAGTCAATTGATAAATTTAATAAAAATAAAAAGATACATAAAATTGGTTAAAATAGTTTAGTGATAATTTGTCATGGTATGCGTTAGATAAAGTATTTTTTTAAATAAAATAAGTCTTTTACTGGGTTTCTGGAAAGCAAACTCTCACTTGAGGAATCCATATTTCTGCTGGGGGAATTTAATCCTCACATGGGTAACAATGGAGAAACCTTTCTGTTGATCTAAACTCTAAAGTATTTTGTTGCTGGACTCCTGTGGTAGTGACTAGACTGATCACTACACTACTACTACAAGTTTATGTACTGATACCAGGGTGATAGTGCATGCCTGAGTTTTGCTTCTGTGACTATATCATCTAATCTGTGGCTGTATGCTTTGGTGAGTTGGATCAGGTGGCAAGTTAAGCTGCCAGAAAGGTGTGGTGAAGCCAAAAGTGTAATGAGGTTGCACGGGTAATGTCTGGCTGAGGCAAGGTGTCTATCTGGAGCTAGAACATGCAGCTGTGTCCTTATGAAAAATAAATATTGGGTTTGGAGCATATAAATTGAAAGTAAGGGGGCCAAGTAGTGAGCTTTGTGGAACACCACATCCAACATGAGCAGATGAGGAAGAAATATTACTCATACCAACAGGTTCTGTTCTGTTCTGACCTGCATCACCTTTTTTACAGCCTTAAATGTAAAAGCGGAAGGAATTGACAAACACCAGCATCACTTGTCAGAACAACATATTACATAAAACATCAGAATCAAGTCATAAAGCTATCAGCACTTCCTACACCCTTCTCTCTCTTTCTGCCTTCCTCCCCCACTTTTTTTCCACTTCCCCTCCCTTTCTCGATCCCTCTCTCCCCTCTGTTCGCCTATTGGCCGCAGGCAGAACAATTAAAAGTTTCCCAGGTCTTTCTCACCCAATGAGCCGCATGATGAGAATCTGCTCATTAAACCAGAATTCTCATCTCCTGCCTCCCTCTCTGCTCTCCTTCTTTATTCTCTCTTTTCTCTTCATCATCACCTTTACTTGTTTGCTTCTGATTTGGATTTTTTTACTTTCATCATTCTCCTATTTTCTGTTTTTTCTTTATACCTGTTCTGTCCTTTTATTGATCAATTTCATACTTTGTCAGTCAGCTGCTGTTTTCCCTTGATGAGGTCACCTTAATAGTTTTGATTTTGATCATTCATATTTCCTCTCAACCTCATTTTCCTACCAAAATATTAATTTCTTTATTTCTTGTAATTCAACAACTCTGTACTACTTCATATCTTGAAATAGTCAGTCACTTGCTACAGGACTTTTATTTAGTCTTGTGTTTTACCACTGATACAAGAGACAACTGATTGACGGAGAGTCCCTGACTCACACCTTGATATCACATGAAGGTTTTTCAGGTCGTTTGTGAAACTTTTTTGCACTCATCATTTAGTCTTGAACCTTCACACATCCCTCTGTTTATTCTCCCACTGCCTTCCCAGCCTATGTCATCATATCTCCCCTCTCTGTATATTTATCTCTTTCTCCCCATGCATCTGTCTTGCTTGGATACACATGCTCTGAGATTATCTGTCTTTCTCTCATACGCACCTTTGATCCTGTCTCAGCACTATAGCACCATCTTGAGGCATGCAAAGACAGGAGTATGAAGGCAGAGCTCCCCTTCTTTTCTCTTTCTCCAGTTATTTTTAGAGCTGTCCAGATATTTTTAGCTCTGTGTTGCCATGTGAACTGGTTGTCACGGAGACCAAGGAGACGGGTGTTCCCATGCAGTGCTGACATCAGCTTTACATTTTCTTTCTCTCTGTGTCAAAATCACAATCATTGTATAAACAGAAGAGAGGGAGGAAAAAACATAGTATTACAGCATTTATGTACATGTAGCTGTGGACGCCTTCTTAATACAATAATCTACACAACACAATGATTTGTGATTTATATAGAAACATAATAAATGAAATAAATTTTAAAAAATAGTGAAGTTTCAGCTTTGTTTTTCTTTTGTGTTTTTTTGTTTTGTTTTGCACTACCTCTCTGTGCTTTGTATTGTTACAGACATTCCTTTGTGCTTCAGCAATATCATCCTTACATTTAGTTATATTAATGATATAAGTTTCATCTGTGAAACAGTTTTCAGCAATAACTGATATTTATGGCTTATGCAGTAAACAATTTAACCAACAAAGAAATACTGTGCAATAAAATCAATATGCCAAGTATGCTGTGTGGACATTTTTGACATCAGTAGATGAATGTTGGTAAGGTAATTGTGACTGGCTGTTATAATTTAAATAGCTAATATGTTTCAAGTCAGATATCTTCTGGTCTGTAAGAAAAATATGCAAACATCTTTGAAGTATGTTATTTTAAGGACTTCACTCTATCTTATGTTCTCTTCCTTGCTCTGTCCTTGCCATTTCAACTTTTCTGCTGAATGTTTTACTGACTGTACAAAGTAGAGAATGTCATTTAGAGGTCACATCTCTTACCCAGACAGTGATGACTTTCGTTGCACTGCAGATTTTTGACAATCTTGTTTCTTTTTTGTTGTTGTTAAAAGTGCCTCTGCAGCAGAGCATCTCATCTGTATGAACGGACTGGTGTCAGTATGGGCATAAGTTCAGTTTCAGTGTAATCAAAAATAAGTACACTGACAGATACTCATGTGCTAAAACAGTTAGCCGCCAGAATTTTAAAACCTGCTGATACACATGAGCATGGAATTATTCTCTCAACTTCTGTATTCACATCTAATTGCCCTCTCTCTTCTAGGGTCTGAACATCATCTTCAACGTAGCCCTGGCCTTGCTCAAGGTTAGTACTTGCTCAGCTATTCATTTATTTGTAACCCTCTGTTTAGATTAACTCCTGTATGAAGTTATGATGTCAAAAATCCAATTTCCTTGATATCTGCCTGGATTATATCTAGTTTTAGATCCACTTTGCTTCAATAAAGGACAAAGCTTTACTTATTAAATACATTGTTTATGTGATGTCATATTAATTTTGTTTTGTGCACCAAAGATAAATCCATCTGGATTTTTGTACATTAATTGCACATGACATTTTTCTGATTTAATGAGCAGTTTATTAGAACTGTTAATAGTGAGATTGTTATACAAAGTGCAAAGCACTTTGCAAGGACGCATGATTGTGCAGGAGAGGCATTGTGTGTGAGGAGGTGCGCTCAGTCTGAGGTCTGATGTGATGGGTATAGGTAGACAGTTAGTTTGTTGGCATTCCTCGCCCCCTAGTGATCAAATTAGAAACTTCATCTGGCAGTAAAGAGTCCTTCGAGACAAATAAGACAAATGTCTAAGGACTAATTGTGCTAAAACATCAAAGTTGAATGTGATGCCTTATGTGTCTCAACAGCTGCCAGTCTGGATCACAGTGACCAGATTCTGAGCAGAATAATACATGTGTCTGTGCTTTTGTGTTGTGGGGGAGTTATTTATCGACTTGGATTTATGTGATACCTTTCAATTTGTAATTTTACTATTAATGTATGTGTTTTTAACAGTATATGAACTAGATGAATTTAAATTGTGTTTTCAATTTGCACCCTCAACTGAAGTTACTAACTTATTAACCCATACATACAAACATACATACAGTTACAGCTGCTGCAGAGTTTTTTTTTGCAGGTTCCCTCATAGATGATGAGATATTTCATTTAGAATCAGAAAATCCAAAGAACTTTTGGATGTTTTTTGATAATACAAATAGGCGCATATACTGAACAATAAATGGACAGACCTTGCATAAAAAACACAAGATAAAAAAACATTACATTTTCTTTAAAATTACTCTTGATTTTAGGGTTAGGTTTAGGGTTAAAGAAAATTAAAAAAGCTCTTGTGTTCACTTGAGTTTTAAATTATTTCCAAACAAACCACATGTTTTCGCTATCGGAGCAGAGTGGTATGGATTTACTAGTTGTTGTGTTATCGGATATGGTTGTGGTGAGGTGGATCAATGAGTTTTGGCAATGACTGCGTCATCCTGCGGGTCAGTGTCTGGTTGTTCGGTGTGGACATTAATTTGATTGGACAGTCATTGTGGAATTCATGCTGAAACCTAAAGACTCAGTGAAGAAGAAAAAACACTCGGTGATGATGCCTTGTTTGTCTCATTATGTTGTCCAGGTCTCAGTACAGTGCAGTACAGTTGCAGTAATTTCCTTTTAATTATTTTTCATGTTAAATCACTTTGACACTTTTAACAACATTGTGTTAATGACAGGAATTAATGACGGGGGAAAAGTGCATGTTATGAAGTTTTTAACCTGATGCGCTGATAGCCATCAGTGTGTCCAGCCCATTATTAATTAGTACACCAATTTATTTTTATTATTTATTTTATTATATTATTTATCCATTCATTTAGTTTTTTATAGATACAGTTTACAGATAGTGATGTAAAAATGGGCAGCTAGAAGATCAGGAGGCAGAAAAATAGTGAACTTATTAGTTGAGTTTGTTTTACCCCCAAAACCAGTTCTTTCACAGTGATTTCCTGCCAAATTTGAATCCTGATCTAATATTTATTTTTCCTATATAAAACAACTGCACAGTATACATTACCACAGGAATACATTTTCAACTCAAAAAAAGGAAATCCAATTTTGCAGATTGGTTCAGGATATTAATGATAATGATAATAAATGTAATAATATGGTATAAATATATGACACAGTAATGCTAGTATACTCTCTAAATGAATCATACATGACTGGTTTTAAAAAGCCCTCCCGCTCTGTGTTTTAGCAATAATGTATTCTGTGTGGCAGAGAGAGAAAGATGTGGTGGATGCGATGGTTGGGAATGGAGAACAAATGAGGATGTGAGGAGGGAAGAAGGGGTTTCCAGTGCCTGCTTCCCATTGGCCAGGCATGACGGCATTCTCCCCTGAGGCTCCCTCCTCCCTCCTCCATCCATCCTGCTCTCCTCTCCGCTCTCATCACCCCTCCCTCCATCTGTGTTCACCTCCCTCCCTCTCCTGCTTAGCAGTCGCCATCCACATCACAACAGGAGCGTAAGCTATAGCGTTAGCAATCTGGAATTGGAGCAGAAAAGCTCTGCGTTCTTGTTTTTTTTTTTTTTTTAATTTTCTTTCTTCTTCAACTTTACCTCTCATGGATGCCTGCTTGGAACCTCTTCTCTCCCTCAGTTCCTCGTTCTCTCTCTTCTTTACCTCCTACTCCTCTACCTCCGCCTTCTCCTCTTCTCTGTTGGCTGGCTATGTGTTTCTCCAACACGCTACCTCTGTTCACCACCCAGACCTCTGCAACGGAGCCGCCCCTGCTAGCTGTTAGCTGTTAGCATCACAAAGGTTGGGGGGGGGGTAGAGAGCGCGAGGAAGGCAGAGACAGTGAAAAAGAGAGAGGCAGCGGACGGGAAACACTGGTTTCTTTGCCTTGCCTCACCCCAGCTGGCCAGGACCATCAGTCCTGATAGCACACACACTCATGCAAACACTCAACCATTTAGCCTGTGTTGTTGAAAAGCAGAAGTGACTCTCCATCTGAAGGAGCTGGCTTACCATCTAAAGGATCTACTAACTGATACAGACCGGATGCTTGGCTGCTGCTCACGGAAATCTGAGGGAGGGACAGACGCTGGAGTCCATGCTGGAGCTATTGACTGGACCAGGTTGGAACTGGACAGAGCTCAGATCGGAGGGTTACATCAGTGAAGAGGAAGAACAAAGAAACAGAGAGACTTACTTGCTTATGGCAGACAGCTTGTTCTGTTTTACTACCTCTCTCCAACCTCATGCATAGCTGCCTTGAATCTGACTCATCGAGTTCAGCATCCACTCAGCCATAAACCAATACAAACATGCAGTGCATCCTCCTCCCCTGAAGCCAGGAAAGTGCCACACTGCGATGCAAACAGACCACATCTCCTCTGCTTCTGCCATGTTGTCAGGACGTCTGCTCAGTCTTAGACTCGGGCTCTTCAGATAAAAGGATTCATACAGTTATTTCAGTCCATTTTACATTTCAAAGAAAGCTAAAATCCTGTCAGCGTCATACCAGGTGCAGCCTGCCATTTGGAAACAGGGCTTTGATGTGTCATCTCACTTGCACCGAGCCTTGAGCATTAAGGCCACTCAGTCGTGCAGACTGAGAGGATTTTCTCTTCGTCTTTGAAGTCTATCAACGGAGGAAAAATAAAAAAGGTGGAGTACTTATCCATCGCTGCTGTTTGCCGGAGCAGCCCACGTGTTGAGCAGCTTTGTTGCCAGGCAACAGCATACTGGATTGGAATTGGTTGGGGGAGTTTGGAAGGGGAAGATGAGAGTGGGTAGTGTGACTGGATTTCAAAGTGAGTCTGGCAGGTAGCTGGAGGACTCAGCATAATGCCGAAAGCAGCTTCAATAGATCACTTTCTGACTGTTATTTTATCGTACCTGGTGGCCGTTTCTGGGCTCTGACAGTGGTACAAGCTGAGTGGCTGCCACCGACGTCTTGTCCACTTGTCCAAATTCTATCCTGTCCAGATGAACTGGATCAGGCTTAACATTGCATGCCTGGGCTGTGCCTGCTGAGTGGCCGTGTGTTCCAATAAGTGGCTATTTGCTTCTTTCGTAGCTGGCGTCCTGAACATCAGTCTGTTGTGACACTGTTGGATGTGGCATTATAAGCTTCTCCTCCCAGAAGGCCAGTCCCCTTGGTCACCAGGACTCAGCCAGTTTGGCTAGACATTGATCTCAAAACAAATCTCAGCCCACCTAAGTTGACCACACAGACCAACTCGACTGCCACCATTCCACCCCTCCTCCAACTCTCCTCCAACAACCGGGAAACCCACTGGAACATTTGGACGACACGCTGGAGTCATCTGCCACCCTGGCCCCGGAGCGGGACCGCCCCTCACCCTGTCCCACCCCACCACCATCTCCTCCATCGTCCCCTCCGGCCTCTCCTCCCCCTATACCGACCCTGACCCCCCATCTGCCCCATCTTCCAGCAGTGCGCAGGGCGGTGGAGGATGGAGAGGGAAAGGAAGAAGATGGGGCCCACAGCAGTCAGGCCTCAGCGGACTCGTTCTGCAGGGTGATGGGTCTCCTTGGGATGGGACACCGGCTCTTCGTCCCCAGGCTGCTGGCGGTGAGAGGCGGGGGGTGGGGTTGGTAAAAAGTTGCTGTATAAATGAGAATGCGTGGATGGTTGGTTTAGAGTTATAAAGGAGTTGGTTGTTAGTTTGACTTGTGTTCATAATGGAACAAGCTACTGCTGAAGACAGAGGATGGGAGAAGCGTCTCCGAAAAAGCAGCGTCCGTTTTTCCACTTCTGAGTCTGGCCAAAGCAATATTTATTGCATCTGTTATGATGATGCTTTGATCTCTGACTCTTGATGTCCTTTGAAATTGAAGCATGCAAATTATGCTCCCCCTTAAAATGCTGAAAAGTTTACTTTGAAAAGAGCATTAGCCTGTTCTGCTTTCTGACATAAACCCTGAATCTTGCCTGAATATATTCCTATGAAAAATTGCCTAGAATTTAATAGTAGCTGTTCCCAGAGCCTCCTTCAGCTGACAGAAAAGACTTGCCCTTGGACTAATAGACCCTAATATTTGTTCACACATTCTGATGTAAATAATATTACTGGATAGATTCCAGTGTCTGTGCGTCTCAATACCACAAGATGGTGATATTGGTTTCTAACAATTACTGATTAAACGCCATGCTTCTCTGAAAGTCACTGTCTCTACATCCATATAGTTTGACTTATTCACGCTGAGAGTTGCCCAGTAAAATGCCTGTCTAATGCTATCGGCTACTGAGTCAGCTGCACTGCAATAGCTAGAGGTTTAGTGCATTGCTCAATCACAGCTTCATTACTTAATGTTAGGAGATTAACTTAGACAGTTAACTTTCCTATCAGAGGCTTGTTTGCTAAGTTTATGTTCAGAGGTTCCGGCAGCTTTAAGGATAATGTAAGAAATTGACATTAGAGCCAGGGGCCATTATAGAAGTTGTATCATGCAGTTACACAAGAAACTGGATTGGCTTTGTCTGACTCAAAAATTATGAATCTCCTATAAATGTGTTCATCTTTCAAGGGCAGAATTGTAGCAGAGTTATAACATTATCTTTTCTCCCTGCTCTTTGTCATCAGGGAAAATATGTCACACAAATGTGATTGTTTTTTTAAATTTTTTTCCAGAGGTCATTCTGCACTTGATTGGTTAAATGTGACTTAACTAAATAAAACCAATCATGTCTCACACGAATCAATGTAACCTTCATCAAGTCGTGCAGTTAATAGCCTTGTAAGTCCGTTCTCCTTGAATCTAGAAATGTAATGACAGCCATCAACTGGGGAGAACAATCTGTTGGAGGTTACCCTGCTCTTCACGTCTGACATCCCTTGTTTGTCTGTCTCCACCACCACCTCCCCTCTCCTCCCACCTCCTCATGTGTTGCTCCAGACATCTAAAGAGGACCTTTTGCAGGCAGATTTTGAAGGGGCTCTCAAGTTCTTCAGAGTCCAGCTCCCTAAACGCTACAGAGCTGCAGAGAACGCCCGAAGGCTTATGGAGCAGGCCTGCAACATTAAGGTAAGGAGCTCCACAAACAAACACATGCATTCGCTAACTCTAAGCCCAATATCTCTCACTTTAAATTCAACACCTAACCCTCAAACACTCTGTTGATAAAGTGAAAGAATGTCCAAAATGTCCTCCCTCTGAAGAATGTCCTCAGTTTCGCATTGTGAAAACCCAAAAGTGTTGTACAAGTGTGTACAAATGCACACAAGTCATTCCTGGAGTGACTGGGATTATTTTATGAGTCTGAGCAACACAATGAAGAATTCCTTTCTCGGTATGTCCCACTGAGATACAAAAACCAGAGTGGTCAGAGGTCCAGGAGCATGTCAAGTACAGCTCTTGTTTCTGTGGGGACCTTGTGGTTACAGTATCCCAGGTGTCATGGTTTATGTTGACTGATCTTTATTGGTGTCATTATGGTTTTCATATCTTTTCTGTCTATGAATTCGGTGCCCAGAGTAGGGTTACCACTTGTTTTATTTGAACTGCACTGACATATTAGCTCTCAGTCAAAAAAAACGAGGTGAGACTATAACACCTTGATTTTCTTGGACTATCTGTTGCTAAAGGTTGCTCTTATCTTCAGCATAAGCACTTTCTTTGTTTCTTTAGGCAAGGAGAGTGTCACTGTTCTTCTTATTCTGGTAATTCCAAACAAGCCAGAACCATAAAAGACATTATTTCCTGTGCAGCGGGAAGGATCTGCCACAGTATCATTAAATGTAAAAGCTTTTATGAGGTGGATACACTGTGGGTGGGATCTGTGCTGTGTTGGAGAAGCCTGACCGTCAGGGAAGGATAATGTCTCAGATAATTACTACATTCTTTCATGCCATGTTGTCAGTTTTGCAATCTGCTGTATTTTTTTTCGTTGCTTCTTCTTTCCTCTGCTTTTATCGGTCCGTCTTGTACATTGTAGTTCATTGGTCTGGACTGAAATCTGACAATACCAGATAAAAGATTGATTCCATGAATGGTAGTCATAGTTTTCCCCAAAGCTTACTAGGCTGTGTGTTCACTAAAATTCCTTTACATGCACGCGTGCACACACACACGCACACACACACACACACACACACACACACACACACACACACACACATTATCATCCTCCTATTGACCTTAATGAGGCTGCTGGCATTTAGGGAATTTGCTTCGGTCACCAGAGACCAAAAGCAGTACACAGAGTATAGGATATTGTGTGTGTCTGTGTATGTGTGTGTCAGCAGTGTGCGTAGTGATAGAGGAAGGAAAGAGTTGACAGAGACAGATGGAAGAGATAATCAGCCTTCCTCCTCCCTTCTCTCTTTCTCCCCCCTTCACACTCTCTGTTCATGTCTCTCTGTATCTACATACAGTTGATATTTTACATTTCAGGTCATTTTTCATCCAGAAAAGCTTACAATGCAGAGCAGGTTGTGAGGTTGTGGCATATTCAAGAGCTTATTGGCAGGACACATGGCTCTTAAATGCTTATGATCCGTGCATGTTGGGGTGTATTTCTATGCTTTTCTACACACAGGATATCCTGCACTGTGACTCACTATTTATCTCTGGTGGTTTAGTAGCATTTTGGTACTCTTGCACAATCCTGCAGCACTATAACATGTTGAGTGTCATGTTGCACAAGAGCACACGTGCTATTTTATATTTTGTCATGTATGATGTATTCTTGCTTTTAAAGCATTTTGAGTTTACACCTGCCATATGAAATGTGCTATATTAACAAAACTGACTTGACTTGACACACTTTGGAACATGTAATGTACACACTCACTAATGCACACACTTTAGCAGGCATGAACACATTCAAACAGATTGGCCCAAAATCTCCCTTCAGCATTGACTGGATTGTAATCAAGTGACTGAAGGCCGTAGCATATGAGTCATATGATTTTCACACTCATCAAACCATTCAGTGACCTCTTGTGCTCTGTATAAAAGCATCTGCACTTGGTTTTCCCTATAATTTGTCACCTGTCTGTGTGGACTAACACATTTACAGGATTATCGACTGTAAATGTCTCTCTCTCTCTCTCTCTCTCTCTCTCTCTCTCTCTCTCTCTCTCTCTCTCTCTCTCTCTCTCTCTCTCTCTCTCTCTCTCTCTCTCTTTTTAACTTTCCAATACCAATTCCAACACCTGAACTTGTGCATTGGCCAACACCGAATACCCATCCAATACTGCTGCGTTAAAAAAAAAAAAAAAAAACATAAATGAACGCCATAGAATCTTTCCTTTATTATCTAATTTGACAGTCAATCATTAAAAGAATAAATCTAAGAATGAATAACACTTCCTACACTAATTGTCCTAACACTCCTCCCCTAGAAATTAAAGGCTCACATACTGTACATGTTGCTTTAGTAGTGGGACTTTCCAGTGTAAAATATTCCCAAATTGCAGACATTTTGCTAATGGCCACCATTGCACTATTTACTGGGAATCAACTCTTCTTCACTGCTCCAGTAGTTGCCAGTAGCTGCACAGTGCAACCTGTGTAGGCCACTGTTTTGGAGCAGTGAAAAATAATTGATTTCCAGGAAAAGTGCTGATTTATCCAAGTGTGAAACTATAAAGTCTATTAATTAATTATGTGGTAGCAGATCTCACGCACTCGCCATTTCACGATACAGTATTTTAGGCAGTACCAGAGGCATTTCCGATACTACACACACACACACACACACACACACATACACACACACACTAGAAGCAACTGACTAAATGAATTCATCATGAAACCAGGTAGTCTGTCTGATGAGATGACTTAACCACAGGGCACATAGAGACAGTTCGTCTCTCGCTCCTCTCATCTCTTGATCATCCCCTGCTGATTTTTCACTCCCCTGCTGCTCCTCACTTTCCTCATGCGTTGGCGTATTTATTTTTCACACTTTTTCTCTGCCTTACACAAGCTTTCTCTGCTGAGGTTTTGGCTTGGCCACTCTTTTCTTGGCACCTTTATCTCTCTCTCTGTCTCTCACTCTCACACACACACACACACACACACAAGCACGTATACATAAACTGAGTGTTGAATTCTTTGAGTCTGTTTGGATCACAACATTTAGTCACCCTGTAGGAATCCTGGGAAGAGCCATAAGTCAGATAGTGTTGGATTCTTGGTAGCATATTAAAGTGAATTTGACCAAGACACCACCTTAAACAGAATAGAGAGAGAAATGCAAATACTGAACACATCTTAATAGGAATGTCTTGCATATCAAAACATTGCATGTGCCTCTTTGACTTCATCCTCTCAAAAGCATATTCTTTCTACTGTCATGTTTTTCAACCAGTCATTCTTTTAACTTTTAAAATAGAACATTCCCTGTGGATAAAAGTATATGGAGCAAGTCAGTCAGAAGGAGAGGAGAAATAAAGAGAGGCGGAGCCTAATGAAAATGACTAAGAGGAGAAAGAGTCTTGGTTTTCTGTGCACTCCTCTTCACTTTTCTCTATTTTTACCACTGACCATCCAGCCAACCCACACCGGCTCACTGACAGATAACAACATGTCACAGCAGCTTGTGACTTGCCACATTGCACAGCACAACATCACATCACATCACATCACATCACATATCCAACCATGTCATGCTGCATCTAGCGATATCGCATCATGTCACAAAGCCTCACAAGTCAGGATGCTGTGCCACGTTATCTATCACCATACTACAACCTTCATACACCACATCACACCCCACCCCGACCTCCCATAACATGAAATACAGGGAAATGCCAGTCATAACTTCCCAGATTCCAAGGTAGTGTCTTCAAATAAGATCAAAAGATATTCAATATTCAATTATCAAAATTATTGTTGAATAATTATGATCTGCTAATCGATTATCCCTACTTTACTTGTCACTGCTCCATGCCATACATAACACACTCCACCACACAAGATGTTACCACACACACGATTTCCAGGTCAGGTGGAATGAATGATTTTTCCAGGCTGCCTGTTGATTTTAGCTAGTAAAAGTGACTAAAAGCATCTTTGGACCAAACAGCACCAATTTGTTGGCAACAGACTGGCAAGGCTGATGTTGATACCAGAACTACACTTCTACAAACATCTACCGTCTGGGAAGCTGGGATAAGACATGAAAGGATTGAAGGAGAGCAGGATTCTCCCCCCTCTTTTCACCCTTAGCAAATCAAGCTGTAATCATTTGTACATGATGTGGCTTCTAGATTAAGGGAGACAGTGGCTACAGTACTTTCTTTGGAAGAGTGTTGGAGGACCTGCCATGCTCAACTGCCATCACAGAAGAAGGGAAAACCAGCCTGTCTGAGCCACTTTGCTCTCTCTCCAGCCCCCTTTTACATATTTTTCTCTGCCGACGTCTAAATCGGATCAGCTGAACTCTGTAAGCTGCTTAAAACAGCGAAAGAATTCACTGGCACCTTGGCTTGATGAACACAACGGGTAGTAGGGTGGCTTAGCCTTTCTGGGGATTATGGGAAGAATTTGAATTTCTCTGCCTTCTTAAACATCCACCGGACCGCAGCTGGAGTGATGACTTTTTAGGACTCTAAGAAAAAAAAAAAAAAGGAGAGAAATGTTGTACATTCATTTGCTGCTCAGGGTTTGACTGATTAATCCCGTTTTTACCAAATCCCTCCCAACAGAAAAGCTAAACATTTAACAGACCATGGAGAAAGAAGAGAGAGGGATGTGTGTAAAGAGACTGACAGAATAATTTAGAGAGAAGGAAAGATACAGAGTCCCAGACTAAGACTTACATGGATGGATGAAGACTCAGAGGCTGTAAAGACAGTTTTAAAGCGCAATAAAGTCCCAGACATATTAGAAGCATTGAGAGTTAGAGAAATTTTACAGAAACACAAACTAAAAAGGTTAAGAGAGAGATGTAGAGGGCATTCGGATGATGCAGCACAGGTGGTGGCTGCCATAATGGAGTTTTACAGCTTATGGTTGATGGTGATAAGTTGACCGTCTCAACAGAATTGACAGACCTGGATCATTTCTGTGGGGTGTTTGAGTAGAAAACCGATTGCCTCATCATTAATTCATCGGACTGATTTTGTTTAGATCATGTCACACATGTTTGCTAAGTAAACATAGTATCTGCTGCCATTACTTTTCTTCAGTGAAACACAATCGTGTTAACATTACATGGACCTGCTGAATATTATTGTTATTATTTATTAAGTTTCTATTTCCTACCACTGTCTTCTTTTTAAACACACTCCTGCTGTGTGCATGTGCTTAGTGGCGAAGAATTGTCCACACAAAGCTGCCCCTCACAAAATTGTGCACACCATTGTAAATTAGTCAGGTACTCGTATTTGCACAGTAGTTACATAAAGGAGATGACAGGCAAACTGCACTTAATGCATAACTGGAGCTGCAGAACGTATCAGAAACTAGCAATTCCAGGGTTCTGTAAAGAAAGACAAGTCACCTTACTGTGTCACAGACAAATATACCTTACATGACTCTTAACTTGTTTCTTTTCTTATGGAGACAATTCTCCAAATGGACCTCCATCATGGAGCCACATGTGTTTGTGAGAAAACACAGTAGCATAAAAAGACGTGAAGGAAGAGAAACACAAACCCACTGTTGTTGATGCATTTCCCCCCAGAGGGAATGTTTCCTGAGAGGTTACCAGCTAGTTTTATATTTGGGAGGATGCTACAGTATTCAGGCATTGTCCAGGATAGTTGCTTTCACTTCACTTCCTGGGTTTTACCGTTGGAACGATGTGCAACTGTCAACGACAAGTCACTGTGGTTGTTCTGACAATTTCCTTCCTATCTCACTTAACTTCACACACACACAAACATAAACACACACAGTGTAGATGTGTAAACAGGCCTTTATCTCTATTTTTACCAGCGGCAGGAAATAGAAAAAAACAAAACCTAAAGAGAGAATTTACGAGAGAGAGAGAGAGAGAGAGAGAGAGAGAGAGAGAGAGAGAGAGAGAGAGAGAGAGAGAGAGAGAGAGAGAGAGAGAGAGAGAGAGAGAGAGAGAGAGAGAGAGAGAGAGAGAGAGAGAGAGAGAGAGAGAGAGAGAGAGAGAGAGAGAGAGAGAGAGAGAGAGAGAGAGAGCTCAGTGGAAAGGAGGAAAAAGCAAACTCATCCTCCTTTGTCACACACTTCTAGCAGAGACAGTTACAGAGAGGGAGAGAGGGAGACAAACAGGTGTGTTGTACTGCCCTCTCACTCTTCCCTGCCCCTCCTCCTCTCAGTGGGCGGGGCTCAGCCCTTGAGGGACTCTTGAAAGCAGCCAGTCGCCTCCTCCAAGCTCAGAGAGAAGCAAAACCTGTCAGCTGCAGTCCCCTCTGTTTCCCTCTCCACCGCTTTTCTTCCTCCTCCTCCTTCTTCATCCTCTCCTCCTCCTTGCTGCTGGGGGCAAGCAGGAGCAAAGATGATGCAGGAGGTGTCCATCATGGTGGCGTACGACGCTCATGTAGTGGACCGACCGGGTGAGGAGGACACCCTGGCTCGCTTGGTCGCCCACTCCAGACCTATCAGAGTGCCCAGACCGGTGGTAGGTCTGTTCTCGCATCTTTTTTTCTTTCTTTCTTTCTTTCTTTCTTTCTTTCTTTCTGTGTATACCCTTTTAACTCTGATGGGAGACATTCACAGCTCTTTCTACTGACCCTCTCTTGCACTTTTTAGATAAGAAACATGGAAAGAGGAACTCACCTGCTTTTTACTTTTCTTTTTTCATGTGATGTTGCTGTTGTGTTGTTATTGCTCTTGTCTTCTCTTCTTTGTATTTGGGCAGCACTTATGAATTAGTTTATATCACTGGTGGGAAATGCAGGTTGAACAGAAACTACATGTTTCCTTCCATGCGGTTGATGGTGTAGACTCATGTATGTGTGGGTTGTGTTGTGTTCTGGCTGTATCTGATGTTTTAGGTCACAGAGCTTTGTCAGTCAGTCTAGACACGGAACTGATTTGTGACTGTCAGTTTGTTTCAATTACTGATATAAATTTGGAATCAATGGAGACCTTGTGTGTGTTTGTGTTTGGGTGTGGGTGTGTGTTTCCCTCACATGTGTAATTGAATTCCATGGCCTAGTTTTTCCTCAGATGTCCAGTTGGCTTTGTCCTTATTTAAATATTCAAACTCTTGGACCGCCACTTTATGTAAGAGCAGATCACCCTCCTCCATGCACACACTCCTTCTGGTAGAATAACATCCAGTATGGCACTACTGCCTGTAATTTCAGCTTGGAGGTTTGGGACCAATTCCATTTTTTGCTACAGGGATTCAGGTCAGAAATCTAAAAGTGGGCCTGGTACCACTTCCTGCGGCACCAGGCATCTCTAATCGCATTACCTGAATGAGAGAGGCCCCTCTGTCCTCAGCCTGGCCTCTTAACATTTAAACTTAAAGCTGTGGGAAGTGAGGTTGAGGTTTTGTGAAGCTTCAGCTGGTTTGAGCCCTGAAACTTTTAAGTGTGTATATCAGCAACCATGTGTGTTACTGGAATGGCCTTGAGCAAGACGCTGAGCCCTGTACACGGTTGCTGGTTGTATCTGAGCACAGCAGGCTCAGCTCTGCCCCTGGAATTTCAGGAATATGACTAGCTATATGAGATTTGAGACGTTTTCCTTATGGGGAAAGTTGCTGGGAATATCGACACTGTGAAGGGTAGGGAAAGACAGGGAAGTGGATATATTATCAGAGAAAACCAGGGAATATCAGGGAATTCCCACTGTTTCATATATTCATTGCCTCAGGTGGTTTTCAATCCAACTATAAGGAAAAACAACGACAAATTTGGATAAACCAACAGATTTAGCCCAGTTTAGCATAGCATTTCATTACACAGTCATTCTGCAGTATTTGTGTGTTTTAGGGGTGTTGGAGAGCAGCAGGTTGCATAATCAGTAGCTAGACTTCAGCTTGTCTTATCGATGATTTCTGTTCCAACGTGTGACTCAAAGAGAGTAACACATAAGCTTCACTGGCCGTACATGCAAAAAAAAAAAAAAAAAAAGAGGTTGAACTCTTTCCTGTATTGTGTAATTGTGTGTATTAATAAGAAAGGGCTGCTATATTTCGTATCAGCAAGGCACTGCAGATTAATGCCCTAACATGTTGAAGTGTCCTTGAGCAAAACACTAAGTCTCTACTAACTGCTGTTCTCCTGCTGACCCTGATCTCTAAATCTGCTCTTCTTAGCCAATCAGGGTCCAGTGTTGTAAGGACTTGTCTACGTTTAACTAATTAATTTTGGATTTTGACAAAGGAGCAATCATTTTAGACTCATAGAGGTAAATAGCAAAAATAAAAAGGTTATTTTAAACAAAACATAGACGTGCAGCATGTGTAGTTTGTCTTTACAGAAAGAATGAATGCAAAATACCAGTCAAGACTGTGAAATTTGCATCTATAGTAATACAAGCAAGCTAGTGATTTTCTCAAAACTTTACTTCATTTGTGTAACTAAAAAGTTGAATGTCAGGAAGAACAAAGTCATACTTGGCAGTTTGGGTTGGTTAACCTGCAGATAATCTGTGACAAACCATCTCATCACATACAAAACGCTTGGAAAGTATGACGCAATCAGTGTCATTAGTTGGTGAGGTGGAATCTTTAGGAGAATGCTTAAAGGCAGTAAATGAGTATCTGAGAGGAGGTGAAGGCACAAGCGAGAGCTGGGGGGGGTTTTTTGGTATGTGTATGTGTTCCACTCTGAAAATCAAAACGGCAAATCTGGAGGTGTATAAAATCTCAGGAAACACACACACACGTCATTCTCTCCATCTCTGTATCTGTCCGTTGCGCATTCATTTTATGTTTTAGAACATCTTCACACACACAAGTGAGTCAAGAAGGAAGTTGGCCCTTATGTTGTACGTATATATAATATTGTTTTGTCATGCTGTGTGTCCCTAAGAAAATTGGATGTTAGAGAAGCCAACAAAAGAAACCACGTCCATGTAATCAAATAATCTTGGAGGACTTTGATAGTTTTTCACTGTGTGAAACATGAGCAATGTAAATCTTAAGGTTAGACTGATTTATCCAGCAGTAAAATAACACCATCACTCCCCTTTCAGGGTAGAGATTATGTGCAACATATAATGGGGTGAAATGTTTTTCAGAAGTCTCTTTCCACTCAGACATGAACAAGAGTTTGGAGAAAATGCTAAAATCATGACAGCTTTTGACATGACAATGGTCAGATGAAACAACTCAGCTGAAACACAGTTATTACACACATATTAACATATTGTTGCTGCCAGTTGAATTCACTCACCTCCCACATATCATCATTCAAGAGCTAAAAAGTCCCACTTTTATCACACAAACCATCAACAAGTAGGAAAAATGTCCGTTTAAAGTAGCACAATGTGTCACTTTCTCAACCTATAGCTGCAGATAAAACATATGACGTGAAACTGGATCTCTACGTGGATTGGTGCATCCAGAACTCCTCGCCACACCATGACAATAATAGTCTAGTATATTGTAAAATCAAGCTCCCTTCCCTGGCAGTGTTGATGCCAACAGGAGAACATCACGTTCAATTCTACTCCATTGTTTTTGTTACAATACAACGATTATTAACCAGCGTTCAGACACCAAGCTGCTCTTTCTTCCCACACAGATAACGACAGAATGGGTCTGAGTTCTGTTATCTGCTGGGGAATTGTGTGTCAGATAGATAAGAGTGTGACTTTCATTCAGCTCAGTGGTTCCCATATAATAAAGGCCAAGGGTCAACCTGCATTTCAGTGAGGAAGACAGGTAATGACTGTCTGGGAGGGCACCCTGAGCCAAGTGGCTGTATCAGTTTCACCTGTTTAAAATGTTTTCCAGTTTGTTCATTGGGGCATTTTATTAACGCCTTCTCAAGGATACACTGCATTTGTAATATGAACATTTCTATTCCTGTGTATAGTCAAAATATTGGGAAATGCTGTAGATTCTGAGCCCCTTCTTTATGCAGCTGGCTTTCCATCTCTGCATATGTAACATAATCAAGAAATAAACAGCGTACAACTACACCTATATAATACTAAACCAAGTACTTGACTGGATTTTAACACAAACAGCAAAGGACACACACATGCTAGTCTCAGAGGAGGGGTCATGTGACTGTGACTGACCTGGAATCCCCAGCCCTAACGGTGGGCGCTATGGCAACGCTGTTTCCACACAGCAGAGATAACATTACCTCCCACCTGAAGGAGACACACGCATACTCGGCGCACACACACACACACAGACACAGTTCAATAACAGTTAATCATCAGTGTCTCTTTGGTTTACTTGGAGTGAAAGTCTTGGTAGAATTGTATGTGTGAAGCAGGTTAAATGGCCCTTAGGCTCTCAGTGCTTATGTGAATGTGAATTTCAGAGACTATTGCACCTCACAGAAAAGTATAATAAATTACTTACTAACTAATTAAACTGTGTTTTGCAGATACTTACTGTGGTTTGTTTATTTGAACTTTGAAAAAATGCACAAGGAAGTAACAGATTTTTATTTTGTGTTTGCACAGCGTTGTAGTTTTCTGAAATTGAAAAAATCTTACATGGGCTTCAGTAAACACGGTTTAACTCTGCAGCTTTTCTATATCCAAACTGCCACAAGTGAGTGGTCACATGTTCAAAAGTGATTCTGATGGATTTCTTCAAGTAAAATTGTTATCATGACTCTCTGTGGAGTATTTAAACAGTATTCACTGAAAATGAATATAAGAAATTAAGAACATTTACTTTTCTTGGCCTCAACTTCAATAATAGATGCAGCTATTCTCCCATTGCCCATCAAATTGGTGGAGAATTGTTTAAAGGTCCAATCAGTATTTTTGACCATATGAATTACAGGAACATTTCTAGATTGTGACTGAAGAAAGACATAACTATATTTGTTTTTCTGAACTGAACATTGGGGAAAATACAGTAGGCTTGTTTTACTCTAGTTTACAAACCTCCCTGATATAAATAAACCTTAACAGCATCAGAATAAATGAATGATTTAGTTTTTTTTATTATAAGAATTGTCAATCGGTGTAAGCATAAGGCAGTCCTGTTTGGTGGAGGAGTGATTGTGTTAACATTTGGATTACAGGCAGGGCAACATATTTTTTCTGGAATGAATCTTTATTGGTAGTAACACAGTGAGGCAAAGTAGTCATCCTGTAGGCTTTCATTAGCAAACGACCCCATCACAGCACAGCCAGTTTACACGTCATCCCATTTTCTGTTGTCTCTCATCTCAGGAGGAAACGAATGACCTTCAGTGACACGTTGGTCGTGTAGCTCACGGTGTGAACTGACAACTGACAGTTGTCTGACAGCTGTGCTGTAATGTGCCTAGTTTAGTCTGTGTGCATCTCGTGCATTTTCACATCATGTCTAGTGTGAGAATAGCACAGTAATGAACACGACAGGTTTAATATATGCAACATGTAATATGTTGTGGTCAGAAATATGGGTCGAGCAGACTGTGCAATAGAAACTGTGCAGCACAAACCCCAACACCACAATTTTGCAGCAGCTACATTCACAGTTAGATCAGTTAGTTTTGACCTGCTGTTACAAGAATATCTGTTTATGTCCTGTCAATATGTTGCAACCTCTGACCCTTTCAGTTTATTTTAATGTTCAAGATCTGAAAACTGAAACTTGTTCTGCTGCTCACGTCACAGTCCACATCAGCTATGATAACAAAGCATCTTAACACATTATTGAAGTAACCTAGGTAATATGTAGTACGTGAGAGATGGTGGACGCTGTTTTAGAGCGCTGTTGAAGTGCTCTTGAACATGACACCTAACCCCTACTTCCCCAAGCTGTGGCTGATGTCATACCCCTCTGCTTAAACCTATTCTCCAAATAAATGAACATGCATTCTCCCCTCACTCACAAACAACTAGGATGGGCTTTTAAAGATAATATTTTACCAAGCAGGGTACATCACAAAGTTTACAGTAAAATAATGTCAACAACTTTCCTATTGTTTTTCAGGTTCCAACCAAAAAGCTGAAGAAGTTTGAGAAGGAATATCAGACACTGAGAGAGAGTCAGCTGCAACAAGAAGACCCCATCGACAGATACCAGGTAGGACACGCATCCAAACGTACAATCATGTCACACATATCTTACTTTTATTAACCTCCGTCACTTCTGGTTCGTTGTTTTATTACCTGGTGGTGAAGTTAAATACACACCTCTTTTTTTTTCTTTTTTTTTTGGTACACAAGCACATACAGTTTATTCACATGAGAGCAACTTTGTCTCCTGTGTGTTTTCATTGAATAACTTCTCTCTTCTCTTCTAATGGTAGTTTTCAGTCTCACAGATGGTAAGAAATCACTTTGCTCTTAAAGAGTTTGATTTAAGTGCAGTTCTTTTGTTGTGGTGAGGAAATAATATTCAAGGTTCTTTTAAGGAGCCTTATTTGTTAAACTGAAACACGTTTCTAAGATTAGAAATCTCTTGTGAGCACAAGTCAGTTTGTCAAACTGTACCTTTGCTAATATTTGTGACATGGTTCTGGCTTGAAATGTGGCTTCTCACACAGCACTGACTTTCATCGTTATTGACCCAGACATCTATGAAATTTATTTTTGGGCGAAGCTGCTGCTGTGTTGTCAGAGAGGTTTAGCTGCAGTAACTTTACCTTGTCTGATTCTTCAGAAGGTAAAAACGGGAGTGTTGAGGCAGATTTTTAAACTGCCTTACAAACTCAAACTGTCAACAGACAGCACCTTTGTATTTAATGTGCTCTAATTTTATCAGTTGTCTTTCTCTTCCTCTTGGTTTAAATCTGTCAAATCCAATCAGAGCAAAGTTTAATTCTTCTTTTTTTTTCTTTCAAATTTGTCTTGGACATTATAAAGATTTGATAGAAACTGATGCAATTAGAGCTGTTTAGGTTTAATTTTGTTTTTATTTCTTTTATCTTAAAAAAAAAAATTTAAACAAACAGTTCAAAATGATTTAAGTGAATCTGTAATATGCACCCACTGCTCTGCTCTAATGTGGAAAGCATGCATCTTTTCTTAGTTAGTGTTTTTATACTGTTCATTTTTAACAATAACTTTTCAAGTGAACAACAAGTTTATAAGTTATGAAGCCTTTTTGTTTCTTCTCAGAGAGGTGCAACCTGTGATGCCAGCTACGTTACAAACTTGTCACAGCTCTCAGACCTTTTGTTTCCCAGCAAGCAAATAGCAACCAATCCATCTTAGCAGGGAGGAGCACTGTCATTGTGTTACACAGATATTACTGTGCGGTTCTCAGCATACTAAATTGCTGATGCGGACGCATAACTCGACACGTAACTCATAAGAGAGTTAAGGGAGCACACAGTTAATGGCCTTATTTAAACCATGGCTAGAAACCAATGTATTTTGATTGAATAGTCTGTGTTAGGAAATGTAGTGGTTGTATTGGTGTTGTATGAAAACTATATCACCTAGAGACGCCTGGTTGTAGCAAGGAAGTGAATTGCTGACAATGCTGCAGTTTTCATTGTAATTGATTAAATCACACTGTTTTTGAAAGTAGAAATTGTGAGGGGATACACGAAAACATCGAGGAAAACTTCCATCACAAGAAAAAAAACACACCAGAAATGGCATGTCATTGGTTTTCCCCTTAGGCAGAACTGATGTGCTGTGGCAAACAGCAGAGTTGTGTAAGCTGCTGGTTGTGGAGGGAAGGAAGGAACTTTTATTGTAGATAAGATGTTGGATCAGAGCCACGTTTTCTCTAGCCAGTGGGAAGACTTTGTTACAGAGCAAGAAGACAAAAAGACACAAAGGACGAATGTTGCTGCTTGTAACTTAGCACAGGGTTAAACTGTACACCAAGGATTGGATTTTGATTACTTTATGCCTATTGCAATTCAACAAGTCGACATTTTTATATAGTTGTATACTCCAGGTTTTCGGTATGTACTTTTTATGTTGCATTGTTTGGGATGTGTGTTTGTATTTGTGAGTGTTTCGTTTGCTTTCGATGAGTAAAATCTATGTGTGACTTCTGTGGCCAGGTGTCCTTTCTCTTGGCTGCTTTCAGTGTTTATATTAATACAAAACAAAAGCATTTAAAAAAAGAAAAAAAAGTAAAGAAAGGAGAGGGAGAGGGAGAGACAGGGAAGTTGTGAAGTGTCAGAGAGAGAGGGAAACTCCTGCCAGGATCATGTGTTAAAGTTTAGTCTGTGCTGCTGGAGGCTCGATATGAAGACATTGTTGTGACTCTGGACAGCAGCACGGTAAGCTGCCTCTGAGATTTCGCACCCATTCTTATGGTTTATACTATTCTTTAATGTTGATTGATGACATATACAACTGATATTTGACTATTTGGGTGGTTTGATTTGGCCGTGTTGGGTAAAGCAGCTCTGTTGGCAAGGTGTTTAAAGATTTTCATGTAAATTCTTTGACGTTTGATCAGTCTAAAACATAATGTATGCAACAACTGCAACAGAGGAGACCCTCCCCTCCCCAATAACTGAGACAATGTAGGTCTTTCCTCTGTGTGCCCAAATTAAACTCACCACTGCATGCAGGAAGTCAGTAATAGAATCTGAAGAGCGGCACGAGGGCTCTTTCCAGGGAAAGCGGGACTCATCAGCACTATGTTTTTCTTTTTTTTCTTTTTCACCTTCGTCCCACTGATATCTGTCGGTGTGATGCATGATGTAATGCATCAGTAGGTAGAGCTGTTTCTGTTTGCTTGGTGACGCCTTCTATTGGTTGTTAGTGTTTTTTGTTTTAGTTTTCACAGATGTAGAGAACTCCTTTTTGTGCGTGTGTATTTTAGTCTATATCTAGTATAGTATAGTTTATATATATATATATATATAGACTAATTTTAGTCTAGTTTGTATTTGCATAAATATATTAATTGTCATGTAGGAATTCAGATCAACTGTACAGTACAATTACTATTTTTGCATACGTGTGTGTGTGTGTGTGGTGGGGGGAGGACTGCTCGCAACCGTGACAACTATTTCGTCCCATTGAGGCACTGCCGTCATGTGAGACTGTTTACAGGCAGACCAGCAGTCATGAGACTCCACTAATTGTCTACAATGTGGACCTTAAAATGTGTGTGTGTGTTTGTTGGGGCAGTGGGCAGTTAGGTTTTTAAAGCTGCAGTGGGACTGCTACCTTCTTCTCATCCTTAGAATCAGGAAATGTTCACAAGTGAAAAATGATGCATGTTTTTACTTCTGCTATCAGAGTTGATGCTACTATTAAGTGTTTGTTCTGTAACATTTATTTAAGAAAAAAACACAGATTTCTAGGGTTTTGTGTGTTATCAACTGGCAGCTGGTGTTCTGAAGCGCATCTCACACACAGTTGTGTGTATTGACATTGCAGGCAGTAATAGGTTCTGCCACTGTGTGTGTGTATTGTGTTTGTACAGAGGGAGAACCGTCGTCTGCAGGAGGCCAGTATGCGACTAGAACAGGAGAATGATGACTTGGCCCATGAACTGGTCACCAGTAAGATCGCCCTCCGGAACGACCTTGACCAGGTAACATAGCACCTTTTCACACTTACAGCAGTTTGACAACCATGTTTCAAAGTGAAGAGAATGTAATAATTTGTTGGATTTATTTATTTGTTTAATAAGGTTGTGTTTACATGTAGGGTTTGTTCCCAACTGCCAGCATTGGTTGTTTAAAACATAGAGCACAATCAGAAGATTAATATGCTCCAAATGCACATGCTCTTTGAAATGTGCTGCAACTACCAATTTTCTTGAAGGATTCACTTCAGAAGTTGAGAGAATTAAAAAAAAAAAAAAAAAAAAACTCACTCTAACAGCATGAACAGACAAATGTACTGTAGCTGTAAGCAGAAAAACATCCAAGCCTTTTCTGATATTAAACATCCTTCCTCGACAGCTACTGTTGAGATGCTCACAAGCATTTCACTAAACAATCCCCTGCACCACTGGAGAACTGCAGCTCTCCTGGACACTTCTCAGTGTGAATCTCTAGAGCTGTATCAGTGAGGAAATAGTAAAGATTATAAACATGAGATGTTCCAGTGTGTCAAGTCAGCATTAAACCCCAAATCTGTGATTGGTGTACCTCTCGTTGCCTCAACTTGGTCTGCATTTGAATCTGTTTGTGTCGTGTGAAAACGGTGCTCTGCTACATACTTTGTGTGTTTGTGTGCGTACGTGCATTCAGGCAGAAGACAAAGCTGATGTTTTGAACAAAGAGCTGCTGAGCACCAAGCAACGTCTAGTGGAGACCGAGGAGGAAAAGAGACGACAGGAGGAGGAGACGGCTCAGGTAACATCTGCCCTCTGTTTACCCTCATCTCATTAAGCTCGTTAACAAGCTGCAGACCTCATTGGTCAATTGGTTTAATGATCTTTGCAGTCTAAGCGCTCACTCTTTGGTTATATTTACTTAAAATTCCGTTGAAATTCGCAATTACTAATTAATGACTTTAATCAACTTCTGTGGATGACCAAAGAAAACCCAACAACATCAGAAAGGGGCTTATTATCCTTATAAGTAGCATAGTCACAACAGAATAAGTATTCAGAGTAATTAGAGCAGATTCAATAGCACTGTCTAGAAAATAGCCCATATATCTCTATTATAAATGACACTGAGCATTGTGTAATTAATATTGATCAACAGCTCAATTAAACCCTCAATGATAAATTATTATATACTATTGTTTCACCATTTTGGAGCTGGGCACATTTTACTCATTGCATCTTTAAAAGTGATATTTCACTATAACAGAACCTGACTTTACAAAAGAAGATATCAAACTAGAAAGGAGTAATATGAGCTCGGCTGTACATTTACTGTACGTGTGAGAGGTATAGTATGGTCAAAACGTAGATCAGTGACTTAGTATTTATCACCAAAGTGGCCAATATTGTTGTAGCTATCGCTTAAGAACACTTAAAGAAAGAATGAATGAAAGAGTGAAGATTCTCAATTCTTACAAGTGCCATTTCATCACCCTGATATTTGAATAAATGCTATGTTATAGTGTTATATCCTGTCAGCTCATTCTACTCATTAATATGCTATCTTATGTTTTTGTCATGTTGTTCTCTCTCTCCCAGCTGAAAGAGGTGTTCAGGAGAGAGCTGGAGAAAGCAGAGTTGGAGATCAAGAAAACCACAGCAATCATAGCTGAATACAAACAGGTTTGACAGTTGTGTGGAGCGTGTGGATTTATATGAGTGTGTGAAGAATTTTGATGGAAAAGATCGCACCGTTCAGTTGATTTTTCCTGGAGAAACAAATCTTCAGTGCATCTCTTATCTTGTAGTTCAAACGTGTCATCTCTTATATAACCTGACGTTCTCTCTGTGTTTCAGATCTGCTCCCAGCTGAGCACCAGGCTAGAGAAACAGCAGGCGGCAACAAAAGAAGAGTTGGACATCGTCCGGGTGAGATTACGGTGTTAATGCACAGCTAATGCAGAGGGCAGCAGATGCAAGTTTGGAGATTTTTAAACTCCCAACAAAAGCCACACTGTGTTGCATCACAGATTGAAGGATTTTTCAGCACAGTTCTGTCTTTGAGGGCACATTAGGCAGTCAGACAAGCCCAGATTGGTTCATCATTGCACCCATAAGGAACTTGATTGCACAAATAATCCTACCACAGTTTAGCCCTTGTAATACATGTGTTCCATCATTGCTCTTTGGGTGTGGTGGAGTAGGATCTCAGGCCTGGATAAAGATGAGGACATTCTGATTTCCGTCATAATATGATGTGTTGCGACAGCACATAGCACTCAACAGGATGTTGTTGTGGGACATAACACAGGAAGGGACCATTCAGGAGGATATATATATATATCAGTGTTAATGCAACACTTCCACTTACTGTCACTGATGCCTGGTTTATCACAGGACCCTGCTAATGCTAACATGTCATGAGCACTTATTTTAGATTTACAGTCATTATATTGCTATAATAAATCATTATTAAGATAGAGGAACTAAGAGGATTTTTCTAAATAAAGATTGTTGGATGGCAGGTGGAGCTGTGCATTTAGTATGATGAAATAGGAGAGCTGTAAAAATTAAATTCCCCTTTAGCAACAAATACAATGCAGGAATAATCAGGAAAAAAGATTCTGTTTTTGATGTGTCTACTTGTGAAGTCCTGGCCACCAGGCAAAAGACAAAATCAAAAGAATGGATGGCTCACACACTCTTAATCCTGATGCAAAAATCGGTTCAGTGTTTTGACTACAGTATAAGGTCGTCATCAGGGCACAGTGCTCTCTCACAGATGAAGCACTGCATAAATCAATCAAGCATTTGTTATTGATCTTTTATTGCCTGTAAGAGAAACGCATGCAGTTAATGTGTTCTGCCAGATGTGCTCCCCTTGCTTCAGTGCAGCTTTCATATGTAGCATAGAGATGTGTGTGCTAGAACGTGAACAGTGTGTTTTTACCTGCCATATTTCTATACAGTATGTTTACCCACCAATCTCTGCTGATATACGTGTGTTTGTGTTCCCGTGCAGAGTAAAGTAATGGGCTGTGAGCACTGTAGGGACCTGTTCAGCACCCTGGGGACCCTTCAGGCGTCATCCCCTGGCAGGGACAAGGCATCCACCGAGCCGCTGGATGAGGAGAAGGATGGGCTGAAGGAGCAGCTGAGGCAGCTGGAGCTGGAGCTGGCCCAGACTAAACTGCAGCTGGTGGAGGCCAAGTGTCGCATCCAGGTCAGCAGCGCGATATCAATAACATCAGTAACAATAATAATAACTTCTGTGGAGGTGCAGGGCAATATACCAAGGGAGAGTATTGTTAAGGGAATGAATATATATTAACTAAAGCTGTGAGAACCATCTAAGAAATAACAAGATAATTGAATTTTGTATTAACATCACTGAGTTTACTGAACCTTCAGTACTTTTTTAGGCTTTTACTCTATCTTAGTTAAGTATTTAAGTAGGAACAAGGACATCTCACTAAAAACTAAAAGTACCAATAAAATAACCATAAAAACATAACACAAAAGCACCTGAACACAACCCATAAGAAAAGTGTATGCAACCATGTATGTGCTCATGTATGAGTGGAGATGTGTTAAGTAACTGGATGGTGCTAAAACACACAGCCACATGACACGGGGCAGTGTGTTTGATGAACTTAGAATAGAGAATGTAACCTGGCCACATTTGGTCCAAAGTGCTTTCCACCTCCGTGCTCCTCCTGTTGACTCCTCTCTGTTGCTCTTGTCGCTCTGCAGGAGCTCGAGCATCAGCGGGGAGTCCTGATGAACGAGATCCAGGCGGCCAAGAACTCTTGGTTCAGCAAGACTCTGGGCTCCCTGAAGAGCTCTGCCTCCTCGTCCTCCAGCTCCACATCCCAGACTCCGTCCTCTCCAAAGGAAGGTCCCCCCTAGACGACCAACCCTTCCCACCCAAATCCCGACCCCGACCCCGCCCCTCTTTTCCCTGCAGGATGCACACTAGAGCTAAGGAACAAAAGTTGAAGAAACAAGCAGCATAGAAATGCAGTATTCCTTTTCCGAACGGTGGCAAAGTGGAGCTCAGCAGCTTCTTTGACTGCAAGTAGCTGAAAAGATGAGGGAAGAAACAGGCGGTGGACTGGACCAGTCACCTGTTTTTCTCTTTATGTTTACGTTTGAGTGAACTAAAAAGTGTCTGTTGACCTTCTCTGCTTCACAGGTGATGATACAGGTGAGCATGAATCATCAGTGAGGCTTGACGTTGATTTAAAGGGTCGTCGCTGACACAGTTGAGTTGAGTTGGTTCTCTAAGCTCATTATAAGAAAGCTGAATAAATCTAAAAGATGGCGTCCCTCATAGCTCAATAATTTAGCTCCACCTTGTGGACATATATTGCTACTGTATAATCATATTATCTGAGTGATTATTATTCTTATTAGTTTTTAGGTAGAAAGTGAGAATAAAATCTACATTAAGTCTCACAATTTGGACAATATTTTCAATGATAGTGATAAAGCTACATCATATATATATATATATATATATATATAAAAGTTTGCTGCTTAAAAATAGAAAAATCTACATGAACCATCTTCAGCGCAGCAAAGCCACAGCACTCTGAAAAAGGAATACTGCATCCAGTCTAAAACAAGAACAACACAAAGGTTGTATTTCTTTACAGTAATATAACACAAACAATGTTGTCATATAAATATGTATAACTAATTATTGATTTTTTAAAATAATCTTGTACAGTTCTTTAAGAGAAGAAAAAGAAAAACATAAGGAAAAGTTCTTTGTTAAATTTTTTTTCTACTGTTTGGAATTTGAATGTCATCTCTAATGGTGACGTAAGCACAGTGTGTGATCGATGTGGTCGAGTCCAAACGCTGAAGAGCCAAAGTGACAAAGCGCAACGATTTTTATTTGAAATATCACAGATTCAATTTTTTTTTTCCAGTTCCAGCTCATGCCTGTAAGTATTTAAATGGATTTTTGCATCTCACTGTTCACACATGTCTAACATGCAACCATCATTTTTTGAAAAGTCTGATTAGCTGACAGCAAAAAGGCGCTCTTCACATTCAGCGTCTGTTTTGTCATTTTTATACTTTTAATGATTCCGTTGGAATTGGTATAACAGAACGTGATGTAGTGGTGATAATGTAAAGTCTCAAATAGTTTAACATACAGATGCCGATTGACCTTTTATATTAAGGTTTCTTTTTTTTGTAAGTCTCTCCCTGTCTCTGTTAATTTAGTTTTAAATTGCAGAGTGACAAACGGCTTCCACAGAGCCAGATAACAGTGACAGTAAACATGGAAGAACTGGGTTGATCTGTCTGCATCATTTAACGCTATGCACAGGAAGTATTGGTTTTGACCACTTCATACATGCCATCAAAGTTCACGGTAGATAACAGAGTCGGCACACTGAATTAGCCATTTTACCTTTATAATACAGTGTAGGCTCTGAAGTATCTGTTATATAGCACAATTCATCTCTAAATAAACACCTAGCATAACATGATTAAGCAAGACTACATTGCAATACTCACATTACATCATTGACCAACAGTCTTAAGCTGTTTGCACAGCTGTGCCAACACTTTCTTTTCCCTTTGTCATTTAAAAAAAATCAACTTTTTTGTTACTGTTGTCAATTTGGTCTTTAAAATAATGAGAACATAACTGTGGGTGCCAAAATCGTCCCTGTGTCCATGGCGGACTGTTGGCAATGCCGCTCAGTGCTGCCACTTCAGTGTAAATTATAAACTGAATGACAACAGCCAACTGACAGCATCTCGAAAATGAGAATTGTTGGAGCTTTAAAGCTAAACAGGAGGAAATCTGAGTTTTCTGTAGGAAATAAGTAAAATTCACATGCATGGCAAATTAACATCTTACGTATAGTTTCATGGGACTACTTTATCTGCAGCAAGGGAAGGTGTAAGTAACATAACCAGCAGATGGTGCCTCATTTAAAAGAGTTAAAAAGATAAAACTCGAACACATTAGCTTGATTGATTTAAAAGAAATGGGGAGAAAAAGAGTTCATATTTAGGACATTGATAGTTGCTAATATCTAAGGACACAGGGATGATTTTCTCATCTGTAGTAATTTGACAAACAGCAATTAGCCAAAAAGTCTGTGTTTTGCTGTAACATGAATGCATGCTAGCGCTGTTTTAGCCGTGCCAACAGTCCTGCTTTATTCTCCACTCCTCCTGTCACTTAAATCAGCCTTTGGACTCTGACTAAGCCCATGTGTACTTGTGTGTGTGGGAGAGCGTGCGTGTGCGTTTTTGGATGTATGTATGTACATGTGTGTTCTCCACTGTAACTCAAGTGGTTTAAGTTGAAATGGTTTCTTCTTCACGTGGCTGCCTTTTTTTTGTTAAATGACTGATGAGAGGAAAGCCGTCTGACTGTTTGATATGTCGGAGAGCGTCAGCTGTGCCATAAGATTCTCCCTACTGCTCCGTCCCCGGTGGTTTTCCTCTGTGCTCCAAGTTACCTGAACCAGCTCCACCATCAACCATGTCGTCTGGTCTTACAGAAGAACTTGCTGCATATCATTTTTAGCAGTGCCCTGTTTTACACATTTCCACCACGAGCTTCCCAGTACAACCACCATCCTCCCGCTGGTGGCCAATGAGCAGGTGGAGGAAATGCACCAATATTATGGAAAGGGAGAAGAAAAAAAAAAAGGAAGCTGACTGGCTTAATATCATTGAATTCCAGGTGTGTTTTGCATTTCCAGGACATTCCTTCATTCCCTGTGACAGTTACAGTGTCGTACAACCAGTGTCATGTAAACTGTGGCCAAGTTGAAGGGAGCTTTCCGTCTTTTTATGTGCACTAACCCAACATTGATATTTTAAACACTATTTCAAGACGTGTGTTTGTTTGTTTAAAAGTTATCCTGAGCACAGAGCATAATTATTTTTTAACTGATGATTATTGTTGCTGAGAGGACAGCTGCCAATTAATAATTCACTCTAATTCACAGTCGTTTCAGTGATGGGCAGGCAGTGAGTCGGATTAGAGGTGTGATGTGTGTAGTTTGCTGTAATACCACAGTCCTGTTACAAAGTGAGGGACTGCTCCTCAGCTGGCAAGACTCCAACACTGTTTGCTGTACAGTAACTGTCTGACCTGCATTAATAAATTTCAGTTTTTCTGTTCATTCATGCACTTTGAGATTTTATTGAACAGCAGAATTCTGAAAGGAATTCATCATTTTAGGAATAATGAAGAATTTAAAAAGGAGGATTCAGATTCAAACTAAATGGACATAACATGCAACATAACAATGTTATTTCTCAGTTTCAATTAAATCATCTTCACAATCATTTGTATAAAGTTTCTATGATCACGGAGTAACGTGGAAGGCCAAAAAAACGGAGGCAGTTTCACAAAGGCAGTGATTTAATTCTCATCTGATTCCAGGTTTAAGACTCCAGCTCACCATTACTGGCTTGTATGGGCTCTTCTTCTCTGGTGCTCTGGTGATCTCTGGTGATCTCTGGTATACCAGTTAGGAAGAGGAAAATGCTCAATAAGAGCAAGAAATAGAAAGTTTTTTTCTTTTTTTTTTTTAACTCTTCTAGCTTTCCTAGAATGACACACTCACTGGAGGTGCTTGACAGCCCCGATACATACTGGAGGGACTACATTTCCCAATAATCCTGGGAGTGCTTGGAGGTGGAAAAAATTGTTCACATCAGTTTTGTACTTGAAATCCTGAGCTTAAGATATCATGAATTTTTGATTACTACACTGTCTTTCACTTGGTAAACATGACTACAGAAATGTCAACACAGCCACAAAGACATCATGACTGGTAGCTATATGTAAGTAAAGTCCAATATTATATACAAGCTGTTTGTACCTGGATTTAGCTGTTGAGTATTAGTTACAAATATGGAACATGCTAACAGTAGCTAATGTAGACATAGTCTATGCTGCACTACAGTGAAGCTGAACTAAAGATACGTTGTGTACATCAGCTGTTAATGCTTCCTATCTTTGATTTCAACTTTGCTGAACTGGTCACTGATGTCATCGAAGTAATTATCTGCGAAGCGAAGCATTTGGTTGACGGCGCTGAGCAGCAGGATGTCGCACTTCGGGTCCAACTCCAACTCCTCGCTGTAGTTCTTCACAGGAAGAACACAAGACATTGGCACTCCGAGCCGAGCACTGACCTCCTGCATCTGGATCACAAAACATTCAGGTGAGGGTAGTTGAGACCACAGAGAACTGTGCCAACTTTTGTGCAATCACAGCCTCATTTTGTTTTTAAGTATCTTTTCGACAGTGGGGGTGTTGGATAAGTATATTAGTTTGTTTTGATTATGGCTACCTATTGCAAGCCAAATAAAACTTTTAACCAAAAGTCACATGATAAATAAATATTGAATATTGGTTTGACAACCTGCTTCTTCAGTTCTGTTAGAGGAATTTATAAACTCCAGGTTGTTTGTGATGATGAGAGCTGTGAAAGCTACAAATGTTTATTGTTCATGATTATTGTCTAACTAGCTGTATAACCTCAGGTCTTAAAGTTTCTCATGTGGCACAATGGTGAGAAGGATTTGCCAAGAAACTCCCCATCAACCAAAAGAGTTGATGAACCCTACACCAGTCATGTAGATAGTTGAATATGCATCTTTACAGAGGAAGAGAACAGAATTAGATAACCTAAACTAAGGAAAATATATCTAAAATCCTCACCACGTCCTTAATGTAGCCACTCTTGTAAACATTTCTCACATCCGTTGACACCAAAGGGCAGGCTTCATCTACTTTAGTGAGCAGGACCAGCTGAGGGATCCCTGGAAACACCAGAGCAGAAAGAACATTTCAAAGATGCTGTAGTGAGGGATAATTGTAAACAATACAGATGTCTTGAATTGATAGAGATATCAGCCAGCCAACTCATGAGGAACATATTATTATTTGAATGTACAGAGTTAATATATTGTGCCTAGGTTCTGTCACTCCCCTAGAGCAACACAGACTGTGACAATAATAACTTCACCCACATCTCCATTAGACAGAGTCAGACACCAGCTGTGATGTGGAATCTTTTATGTTGTGAAAAGTTAAACTAATGTTGCAGATAATAACTCGAGGTAGAAGTGCCCCTGAACTAACTCCTTTCAGTGGAAAGGGAATCAGCTACTCCAGTCTTCTACAAGATCCCTTCATTTACTCATAGCCAGAATCTCAGAACATTTAGAGCTTTCTTGCTTTACAATACTTTGAGCTTTTGTTCTGTGGTGGTTGGAGTGACACGTGTAGCTTCTACCCCACCCCAAGCTCCATCCGGACACAATCCTCTGAAAGATACTGTAACAACCCAAAACTAGGCATTGACTTGTTGTTCTATTTTTATTTTGCTATGCTGAGATTGAGAGAGCACATACTGACTGACTGACTCATACTGATATTAAGACTGTATACATCCATCCATTATTATGACATTGGACTCATTTATACTGACCCATTAAGTTGACCTTACTGCGGATAGCATCCAGCTTTTCCTCCAGCTTTTTTGGCATGATGGAGATCTTACAGGCATCAATGACATAAGCCACACAGTGGATCTTATCCTTGAGCCCTGGAGACTTATGATAGCCGGGGGTCTCAGAATGCAGAGGAGCAGAGGGATTGAACTGTGTCACACAGTTGAAAGGAAAGACAGAGGCAGTTTGAGTTATCAGCCAAATCAGTGGCTCATACATTCAATGTCCTGTTCAATGTTAAAAAAAAGCTGTACCTGGTAACGGTCTGGCAGATGACCTTCGAGGATACTGCTGATGTCATCTATATCAAGCCCCGCCCCTGTGCTTTCCTCCAATCCCATGGTATCGCACAAGACGATTGGCAGAGGTTTTCCTTCTCGCCCAGCTTTCAAAGAGTAGCTGCGAAACTGTTGGGTACAAGGTGATGGAGCAACAAGCTACAAACTGCAGACAGGGCAAATCAATCGCCACATATGTAAAATCATTAAAGGCAGAAACTAACCTGTGTGGTGAGGCTGGTGGTAGAGCAGCCAGCGATGGCCTGGCTGGTGACGTGGCCTCTGAATACAGAGTTGATAGAATTGAAGAAGCTGGACTTTCCAGCTCCAACTGCTCCAATGAGCAAAACCCGAACCTGGGACACAGAGCTGACTGTGGGTTTGTAATTCTTAATACTGTCGATCAGCTCCTTCCTCTTCCTGTAGAAACAAGAAAGATAAAGAACTTTTTCATCTAGTGAGAAGATTGTTAGTTGTTTTCGGCCCGAGGTTCCAGAGATGTTTGTGCACAGCCAGTTGACCTCCATGATGGTAGCACTCATGGTTGTGGGTACGTTTATGACAATTTGTTGAGAATTTTACAGTTAAAAACAGTATAGCACAGTAAGCATGGCAAACAGTTTCATTACATAATATTTTGTAGAGACACTGAGTCCATCATAATGTAAAATGCTGGTATAATATGCCTAGTAAAGCATAGAAGTGCTGCATGTCACGGCATGTGGAACACATTCATAATTACATCCAAAAGATCAACACTTTTAATTACACTGTTACTGCTGTACTGATTTCCCTGATCATCAGTTTGTGTCATAATGTATACACTATAATGTAAAGTATGTTAATAGTATTATGTGTAGGATGGCAGCTCTTACTCAGATTTCCAGATTATAGTCCTCCATGGCCTCTCAAGTTCTGTGTTTCTGTTGTAGAGCAAAAACAACTATTAATTTTTGGATTTGATAAGAAACAACTTATTTTTATTTGTGATGATTTTACATGACACTTAGACAAAACATAGTATCATTAATATCAGATGCCATATTTCATGATTTGATAATAATCCTTTTTATTACCTGTGGTTTGGATTGACTTATGCAGATGAAATACTGTGTTAAGATCCCAGATGACCTCTAAGCCTACATAGTGCTGGGAGGCCTAATGCAACATTCATGTCATATCGAAAATGAGTTTCCCCAATTGAGAACAGTATTCGCGTCAATGTCTACGTTGTAATTCGTTGTAAAAAGTTTCAATATATCCAACTTGGCACTTAATAATATGTAAGTTCCAAAGTGCCATGGAAGTTGTCCAATTTAAAGGATATTGTGTTATATTGTCAATGCACTGTATTGTAATTCTCACATGACCAGCTCTGTATTCATGCAACCGTCTTGTGTGAACCATTGCAAGCTGTTAACACGGGACTCTTTCCCATTTCTGTCATCCATCCCATATCACGTGAAGGGACTGTACAAAAATGACTGGCATAGAGGTCATGAAAAGGAAAAGGGATATGTATTTTTCCTTTATGTTAAAGGGAAGGTAATCTGCATTTTCTTCACTTTAGAAGTTTGTATAAGTTTTTTTATTAAGAAATTTGAATTGAAAAGCAGTCAAACATCCGACTCAATGCATGTCAGTCCACAATGTATTAAATCTAGTTTGCATAGTTTGAACCAAAAATACTGGAGGTGAACTATAGCAGAAATATAGCACTAACCACTAGCACAATAAAGCATGAATATTTGGTAGTTTATAGAGAACTTACCTTCCACTTGATAGACTTCACACTCAGTCAGGTTGAGGTTGTTGCCATGCATTTCTGCAGCATTGAAGTTGTAATGATTTCCTGGATTGCTGTACACTACTGCTTTGCCTCCATTGACAAGAATCAATGCTTCTCCAAAATATGGACCAGAGTTAGCTATCATTCTCACTGCATTAGCAGGGCCTGTGACTGGATATTTGAGCAGCTTTTCTCCACTGAAGGTGAAAAGAAAGGCCTGGTCATCCTGCACATACTGACCAGACTGACTGAAAGGTTGTTTGGTGTATCCTCCAAACATATAACCTGAGGCGTTAAAGCCCACAGACACTGTGGGACTGTGGTTGTCACATCGTTGGTGGAAGGCTGCACCAGTGAAACCATGGATGCTGGCTTTGTACAGCAGCTGTAGTTTGACTCTTCCCAGCTGGGAGCAGATCGTTCTCTGCTGGTCTCTGGTTAGCAGTGAGTTCATGGTCGACAGTTGTTCTGCTGATGTGTGTAGAGGATGCTCAATGACACTTTGATGTTTGCTCACTTTGGTTTCTAAAAAGAAAGAGAAACACAAATGCATTAAAATGTAGGATATCTAGAAATCTAGTTTGGATAAACTCTGTTCATTAACCTTGTGTTGCCTTTTAGGCATAATATTGGATAGACTTTTACTTTGATAAGTGTTTGCAATGCTTAAGTTCTTCCTAGTTTGCAAAGGCTACTTCCTGTTAGTCATTTGAGGAAGCCAGCTGAATGTATCTACATGTTTTCTACACTGTACAACCTGTGCACTTGAATTAATGTTAAGAACATTATTTAAATGAAGAAGTCTTTATTTCTTTTGTAATTAAAAACGTTTAATTATTTATTTAGGACAAGTGAATATGTCGAGTCTCATTTTGACCCACACTAAGGTAAAAGCCATCCACTTACTGACTCCCCAGCTCGAGCAGCCATTAATGCTAGCCCCTCAACATGTCAGCCCTCTGTAAATGACAGCTTTCAAGTAAGACCTATCAAGATGGCAACCCTGTGTTTTTCCATAGAGCCCTCACATAACACTAGCCAGCTTGTGTTTGCCAATGACAGCTTTGACCACCAGCAATCAAAGTGGAAAATCAGGCTCAACATGAAAGGTGACCATGGGAGAAATTTGAAAAGGTGTCAAGCTGACTTCAAGTCTGCACAGCCTTTTCATTCCTGTGTATGCTAACAGCTGATCAAGGTGCCCCTGCAACCAAACACCAAGTTTATCAAGTTTATACCGATTTGATGATAAGCCTGAACGCTATCATGCTTGGCAGTCATCATACATCAACACCACTCAAGGGCTAGGTCTCACAACTACTGAGGAATTGGACTTGATGACCAAATTGATAGAGAATGAAGAGACCACGTCAAACATCTGTGGTCAATGCATATAACAAATCTGGTCATAGCTCTTAAAAAGGCCTGGGAACGTCTCCAGGAATATCATGCAGCACTGGAAATAATCAAAAAGTCTCTTTTCTACTGGCTTGACAATTTCCAAAGAATCTCAGGTAAAGTACACGTGAAACTGTGAGAACTAGCAGACTTACTAATGCGAGTACAGTGTGCCAGGGAGGATGACTACTTCCTAGCCCTGTCCTACCTGGATACTGCACGCAGCATTGAACCCATAGTTGCAAAACTCCCCTATGGGCTTCAAGAAAATTGGGTATCTGCTGGTTCAAGGCACAAAGAAGAAAGTTCAGGACAATTTCCATCATTTGAATTCTTCATCAGGTTTGTATGCTATGAAGTGCAGAGGAGGAATGTCCCCAGCTTTGCTCTTCCAAGAGCTGGCGGTTAACCTGTAAAGCCTGAAAAACAGGCTTGAGCAGAAACAGTCTTGTGAAAAGTGTCAATGACCCAAACAAAAGCTGTCCGATACATGGCAAGCCACACACCCTAAAGCTGTGCAAAACCTCAGAGCCAAAAATCTGAAGGACAGAGAACTTTCTCAAAGAAAGAGGATTTTGCTTTATTTGTTGTGGCTCTACCACTCACTTAGTGAAGGACTGCACAACGGCAGTTAAGTGGACAGAGTATTATAGCACCGACCACAACTCTGCTCACCTCAACTAATGGCTCCCTCAGCTCCACCACACAATGGCAGGGAGGGAGATGAAAACGACATTGAAGTTGTTGTCAACTCACACTGCACTGAAATGTGTTCTAAGATTTGCCTGTGAAAGTATATCACAAAGGTCAAATCTATAAAGGCCTACATCATCCTGAACAACCAAAGTAACTGGTCACAAGCAATGTCCATTTTTTTCGAGCTGTTCATGTTGAGTGTGAACCATATTCTTACTGTCTGAGAATGTGTTCAGGCACAATGAAAACATTCAGCTGAAGGACTGAAGCCTTTGAGATGCTGCCGTTGGAGGGTAGGGAAGCAAGGAACAGGTCGAACAGGCTCATCGGGCTTGGAAATGAACCTACTACTGAGAACCTCACGGTTACTAGAGATTCAGCAGATTTACTAAACAGGAGGACGTTTTGATATACATGCAGTATATGCAAAGGAGTGTAATACAAGGATATGGGTCTTTTGGTTATTCTTATCAGTGGAAAGTGTTGTTGGACTCTCGTTCTAATTGCAATTTCCAACAGTAATGTTCAATTGCACAATTTAATTTGTTCTGTCAATTGTGAGGGGTCTTACAATTGACAGAGAAACTAATTGTGGAGTGGAGTGACAGAATACTGATTTGTCATGGAGTTTGACTCAGACACATCCATTTCCAAAGCCTCAGCCTGAATGAATAAAATAGGAAAGATCAAGCTTCATAAAACATAGGAAATATTTTACAGATAATAACTTAAGTTGTAAGTGCTGAGACCGTAGACAATTTCTGTAATAACTAGGAATTAACAAAATATAAAATTAGAGAATTTTCTAAAAAATTAAAAATGTATATTAAGTAAAAAAAAAAAACTTGTTTCATGTTTCAGGAAATCAGGCAGTGTTGTAGAACAGAATAGTGAGGATAAAGGAAGACTATTGACAAATGCAATCTAATTATATGATATCTATCTTAAAAGGGCCATGGGTGCATTTGTGAGATCAAGAGTAAAGTGGCTAGATGAAGGAGAAAAGAATACTTTGCATTTTAACAACGGGGAAGAGAAGACAAAGAGAAAGCAGTGGCAAGCTTACTGATCAATGGAGTAGAATGCTAGGATGCTAGAAACATTGAAAAGGAAGTTTTCACATTTTATAGTAAGCTCTATACATCTGCATACTCACTGACTCTGACTCATTGAACAAAGAAATTCAGAGAGAAATGAACTAATGCCAAGCATGAAGCAAGATCTAATTGCACTTATTCTCAAGCATGAAAAAGATAAAAAAGTTACATGACAATCTAAGACCAATCACCCAACACTGACTATAAATTGCAATCTGGATGTATTGCAGCTAGAATGAAAAAAGGCCTGACCCAGAAATAAATGAAACGCGATTTAATTTTCTCGGAGGGAGATGTATTCACAACATCATAAGTCTGGTTCTAGACTTTTCCCCCACAACAACCCAGTTTTAACATCTTTGCATTGGTTGTCAACTTCTTTTAAAATCATTTTAAACTCTGATCAATTACATACTGGATTAAATCAGTGAACTGATTTATTGGTTTAATCTTTGTAATTCTTCCTCAGTCAAGTTAAAAAGTATAGGTTAACTTGAATCACACCGTGCCACACTTTCATACACAAAAGTAAAGAAAATGTTAAAAAATCCCACTCAGTATAACTTTACATTAAAGAAACATGCCACCCTTCAATATTTTCCGTCTTACCTGCTTCTCTCGCTTTTAGATTCTCTTCTTCACAATAGTTTAGTAACTGTAGGCTGATGTTTTTACAGGATGTGTACCAACTGATGGTCTGGGTGTGGCAGAAATGAAACTGAAAGTCTGCAGAGTAGAATAATTATACCCTGAAAACAAAGCAGGGTTCTGTGAGGCTCATAATTCGTAGGAGTGCTCTCAGCCCCATCTGCACCGTTCACCTCCCTGTGGACAAGTTTATTTCACACTCAACAACTCTGTTTTTATGAATTGTTGTTATTGGTAATTTTCTTTACTTCTTTGCATTTCCTTTTGTCAGGTGCAATCATACAGTAAAGTCACTTGTTCAGAGGTAAATACAGGTGTAAATAGCTTAGGGGGCAGTCCATGGGTTTTGGCGTCCTCATAGTGTCTAGTTTCATTCTCCAAACAAAGGGATGACTAGTGACATTTGTGGATGAACACAGAGAAAATGGACAAATCTACATTATAAAAGAGAAATGTATGTTCATTTCACATTTAAATGGGGAAAAAGATCCCACATGAGAATAATTGGGAACCATTTAATCAAGAATATCTTTTCCATGTAGTAAACATCCTTCACCATCTCCCTCCATTGTGCTACCAGAGGGCGGCTGTGGCCTCAGCCAGCAGACTGTGATTATCTTCTTGGCAATTAGAAGACAGACTGTAAGTAGCAATGTCTGATTGTTGTCTTCTATTTTTCTGTTATATTCCTAAAGTTAGGTGGTTCTAAAGACAATAAACATTTTGTAATTGGAACATAAAGAACAGCTTTAGCAATATGCTCATTTGTATTGTTTCCACTCACCCTATTAGGGATAAGGGGAAGACTTCCCATCTTGTAAGGTCAGTTTTTACCCATCAGTTTTCCATCTGTGATGTGTCAGAAATGATGACAGTTCCTCTGAACCCCTGGTTGGTTGAATGTTCCTGCTAGTTGTGCTAGCCAATGCCCCATCAACATTATTGCTTCAGACATTGATTGGTTAATATGATAACCTTTAAGTTCTCCTTTTACATATAAAAAAAACTGGGTTGCTGATATCCATCAATATGGCATCTACATAATAAAGTGAAGGTGGTCTCTCAAAAACTGGGCTCAATTTTGAAACAGATTTACAAATAATATTAAACAATTTTAATGAAATATTATCAAACTGAAGTTTAATTCTTTTTACATGATGAACATTAAGAAATAAATTATTATTTTTAGAACTGTCTTTTCAAGTTATGAAACATGGATTTAAGTGATAATTTAATCTTAAACTAAACATCCTTCAAACAAGCCTATGTTTGACTTTTCATCATATGAAGGCTGTTACAATCAAATCGGCTTTAAAATAATCAAAACACTCAATTGTTCAATTCACATGCATTTTCCTCCATTTTCATCAATTAATTTTGTTACTTCCTCTCCTCAGTACAGCTTCATATTCAAGTTTTAAATATGTAACTACTTGAGTCTTACCTGCTCAGTTGAACAAGTGCTGGAGAAAGAAGCTGAATCACTTTCCAGGTGGATGAAGATAAGCAGTGGGTGTTGGTTGTTCTCAGTTGATGCAGCTGACTCTGGTTTAGCATACAAGTCTAACAAGGATGTTGCCTTCAAAATAAATGAGTCAAAATCAAATCTGAAGAAGTGACATTTGTAAGCATGGAAAGGAGGATTAATATGACAAGAATCTTACAAAAGAAAACAAAAATAAATTTAAGGTTTTCATTTCATCTTAGCGTCCTCTAACAACATGTTTCTAAGTAAATTGCTATTGTTGCTGATCAGACTGATTTGTTTAATCATTCACAGTCAGCCATAGGAGCAGGAGTTATGTGGAGTGTGATTAAAAAAAGGGGCCTTTATTTGTCACCACCTGGTTTATAAAACCATTGATTGAAATGACTGATTTTGTCCTCTGACAGGTCTTCACCAAGGTTCAAAGTACCAGGAGATAAAACCTGGGCCTGCCCCTTTTCTGCAGTCATTCAGACAGTACCTACTAACAGCATTGTTACGAGTACAGCCCAGGGTAACTCTTTGAGAGTACTATCCTTTAGTTTGATTTTTTGAGGAAAAAGTTTAATCTAACAGGTTTCCACAGTTGAAAAAACGTATCCCTAGTCAGGCTGTATGACAAATCAACACACTGAGGTATTTATGTAATGTACTTTTCTTACTACAACTTATGATCTTACTGTGTATTTAATCAACTTAATCTTGTCCCTTCTTAAATGTTTTCTTTATTTTAACTCTTCACTCAAAGGGCTAGGCATTTTATTTTGAAGGATTACTGGAAGTTAACGATATATTTCAGTTTCCTTGATAGTGTCGTTCTTCACTTTCGTTTTTCAGTCAGCCAGACATGAGAGATAAAGACCATGGTGCATCACTGGCCACATGTGACAGTTACAAAGTCCAACCAGTTAAACATGCGATCTTTGACTGAACTAAAACTGAGTGGAAATTTCATTCTCAGGAACAATACATTTAAACAGGAGTTCAGATTTTATATTCTCTTTTAAACATACACATTTCAAATGTTTTAGGTTTCAAAGAATTCTCCATGGTAACACAACATGCAGCACAACAATAGATGTGATTATATCTGCCGGTACAAACATGGGAAGTTGTTTCCTGATAGGAAAAATACATCAAATACTGTAGGGGAAAAGACATATTACAAAGTTTGATTTAAAAAAAAAAAGAAAAGAAAAGAAAAGAACAGGGTCTGGACTGACTTAATAATGTAAGCTATTTGTAAATGTTGCGCATCTTTCAGGCCTCGAGTGCAGAGAGAAGGCGAGAGCATTAGTCAGTGTCTGACTTGAGAGAGCAAGCATGCAGCTATTTCCTGGAGGCAGTATGTACCAGTATAGACCTGGTACATTTCGGTCCAGCACTAGATCGGTCTTCAGGCTTTTGACTTGAGGTCAGCTTCGCTTTGCTGGAGAAAGATACAACTAATATGGGTCATCTGCTGGTAAATGGATGGATCACTGTGAGGGACATTTTATTATGTTCCTCAGGTTATTATATCCACTGTACAAATACTTCCTATTATTTACATTCAACTTTGCTGAACTGGTCACTGATCTCATCAAAGTAATTATCTGCGAAGCGAAGCATTTGGTTGACGGCGCTGAGCAGCAGGATGTCGCAGTTCGGGTCCAACTCCAACTCCTCGCTGTAGTTCTTCACAGGAACAACACAAGACATTGGCACTCCGAGCCGAGCACTGACCTCCTGCATCTGGATCACAAAACATTCAGGTGAGGGTAGTTGAGACCACAGAGAACTGTGCCAACTTTTGTGCAATCACAGCCTCATTTTGTTTTTAAGTATCTTTTCGACAGTGGGGGTGTTGGATAAGTATATTAGTTTGTTTTGATTATGGCTACCTATTGCAAGCCAAATAAAACTTTTAACCAAAAGTCACATGATAAATAAATATTGAATATTGGTTTGACAACCTGCTTCTTCAGTTCTGTTAGAGGAATTTATAAACTCCAGGTTGTTTGTGATGATGAGAGCTGTGAAAGCTACAAATGTTTATTGTTCATGATTATTGTCTAACTAGCTGTATAACCTCAGGTCTTAAAGTTTCTCATGTGGCACAATGGTGAGAAGGATTTGCCAAGAAACTCCCCATCAACCAAAAGAGTTGATGAACCCTACACCAGTCATGTAGATAGTTGAATATGCATCTTTACAGAGGAAGAGAACAGAATTAGATAACCTAAACTAAGGAAAATATATCTAAAATCCTCACCACGTCCTTAATGTAGCCACTCTTGTAAACATTTCTCACATCCGTTGACACCAAAGGGCAGGCTTCATCTACTTTAGTGAGCAGGACCAGCTGAGGGATCCCTGGAAACACCAGAGCAGAAAGAACATTTCAAAGATGCTGGAGTGAGGGACAATTGTAAACAATACAGATGTCTTGAAAACTTTTCAAGGGAAAACTATGAATGTGTCAAATCCTTCCCTTGATTACTTAGACACCATTTGCAATTTAATAGACACTGACTTTTATTCTCAATGGCACTGAGGCGCATGTATGTTCATGTTCAGTTTGTATTTTTGTTAAGTTTGTATTTTTCTTTTAAACTGAAAACAAACAAAAAACTCAAAAACTGAGCTGTTTTTTTGGTTGTCAATCAAAAATGAGAAAACAAGAATTCAAACCAAAATCAAAAAACGGTCCAATTTTGGTGTTTGCACGTTTCTTTTTTAGCACCAGATCAGCCAGCCAACTCATGAGGAACATATTATTATTTGAATGTACAGAGTTAATATATTGTGCCTAGGTTCTGTCACTCCCTCTGATAGATACTGACAGAGTAACACTGTAAATGACATTGGACTCATTTATACTGACCCATTAAGTTGACCTTTCTGCGGATAGCATCCAGCTTTTCCTCCAGCTTTTTTGGCATGATGGAGATCTTACAGGCATCAATGACATAAGCCACACAGTGGATCTTATCCTTGAGCCCTGGAGACTTATGATAGCCGGGGGTCTCAGAATGCAGAGGAGCAGAGGGATTGAACTGTGTCACACAGTTGAAAGGAAAGACAGAGGCAGTTTGAGTTATCAGCCAAATCAATGGCTCATACATTCAATGTCCTGTTCAATTTTAAAAAAAAGCTGTACCTGGTAACGGTCTGGCAGATGACCCTTCAGGATGCTGCTGATGTCATCTATATCAAGCCCCGCCCCTGTGCTTTCCTCCAATCCCATGGTATCACACAAGACGATTGGCAGAGGTTTTCCTTCTCGCCCAGCTTTCAAAGAGTAGCTGCGAAACTGTTGGGTACAAGGTGATGGAGCAACAAGCCACAAACTGCAGACAGGGCAAATCAATCACCACATATGTAAAATCATTAAAGGCAGAAACTAACCTGTGTGGTGAGGCTGGTGGTAGAGCAGCCAGCGATGGCCTGGCTGGTGACGTGGCCTCTGAATACAGAGTTGATAGAATTGAAGAAGCTGGACTTTCCAGCTCCGACTGCTCCAATGAGCAAAACCCGAACCTGGGACACAGAGCTGACTGTGGGTTTGTAGATCCTAATACTGTCGATCAGCTCCTTCCTCTTCCTGTAGAAACAAGAAAGATAAAGAACTTTTTCATCTAGTGAGAAGATTGTTAGTTGTTTTCGGCCCCGTGGTTCCAGAGATGTTTGTGCACAGCCAGTTGACCTCCATGATGGTAGCACTCATGGTTGTGGGTACGTTTATGACAATTTGTTGAGAATTTTACAGTTAAAAACAGTATAGCACAGTAAGCATGGCAAACAGTTTCATTACATAATATTTATGACACTGAGTCCATCATAATGTAAAATGCTGGTATAATATGCCTAGTAAAGCATAGAAGTGCTGCATGTCACGGCATGTGGAACACATTCATAATTACATCCAAAAGATCAACACTTTTAATTACACTGTTACTGCTGTACTGATTTCCCTGATCATCAGTTTGTGTCATAATGTATACACTATAATGTAAAGCATGTTAATAGTATTATGTGTAGGATGGCAGCTCTTACTCAGATTTCCAGATTATAGTCCTCCATGGCCTCTCAAGTTCTGTGGTTTCTGTTGTAGAGCAAAAACAACTTTTAATTTTTGGATTTGATAAGAAACAACTTATTTTTATTTGTGATGATTTTACATGACACTTAGACAAAACATAGTATCATTAATATCAGATGCCATATTTCATGATTTGATAATAATCCTTTTTATTACCTGTGGTTTGGATTGACTTATGCAGATGAAATACTGTGTTAAGATCCCAGATGACCTCTAAGCCTACATAGTGCTGGGAGGCCTAATGCAACATTCATGTCATATCGAAAATGAGTTTCCCCAATTGAGAACAGTATTCACATCAATGTCCACATTGTAATTAGTTGTAAAAAGTTTCAATATATCCAACTTGGCACTTAATAATATGTGAGTTCCAAAGTGCCATGGAAGTGGTCCAATTTAAAGGATATTGTGTTATATTGTCAATGCACTGTATTGTAATTCTCACATGACCAGCTCTGTATTCATGCAATCGTCTTGTGTGAACCATTGCAAGCTGTTAACACGGGACTCTTTCCCATTTCTGTCATCCATCCCATATCACGTGAAGGGACTGTACAAAAATGACTGGCATAGAGGTCATGAAAAGGAAAAGGGATATGTATTTTTCCTTTATGTTAAAGGTAAGGTAATCTGCATTTTCTTCACTTTAGAAGTTTGTATAAGTTTTTTTATTAAGAAATTTGAATTGAAAAGCAGTCAAACATCCGACTCAATGCATGTCAGTCCACAATGTATTAAATCTAGTTTGCATAGTTTGAACCAAAAATACTGGAGGTGAACTATAGCAGAAATATAGCACTAACCACTACCACAATAAAGCATGAATATTTGGTAGTTTATAGAGAACTTACCTTCCACTTCATAGACTTCACACTCAGTCAGGTTGAGGTCGTTGCCATGCATTTCTGCAGCATTGAAGGTGTAATAATTTCCTGGATTGCTGTACACTACTGCTTTGCCTCCATTGACAAGAATCAATGCTTCTCCAAAATATGGACCAGAGTTAGCTATCATTCTCACTGCATTAGCAGGGCCTGTGACTGGATATCTGAGCAGCTTTTCTCCACTGAAGGTGAAAAGAAAGGCCTGGTCATCCTGCACATACTGACCAGACTGACTGAAAGGTTGTTTGGTGTATCCTCCAAACATATAACCTGAGGCGTTAAAGCCCACAGACACTGTGGGACTGTGGTTGTCACATCGTTGGTGGAAGGCTGCACCAGTGAAACCATGGATGCTGGCTTTGTACAGCAGCTGTAGTTTGACTCTTCCCAGCTGGGAGCAGATCGTTCTCTGCTGGTCTCTGGTTAGCAGTGAGTTCATGGTCGACAGTTGTTCTGCTGGTGTGTAGAGGATGCTCAATGACACTTTGATGTTTGCTCACTTTGGTGTCTAAATAGAAAGAGAAACACAAATGCATTAAAATGTAGGATATCTAGAAATCTAGTTTGGATAAACTCTGTTCATTAACCTTGTGTTGCCTTTTAGGCATAATATTGGATAGACTTTTTTTTGATAAGTGTTTGCAATGCTTAAGTTCTTCCTAGTTCGCAAAGGCTACTTCCTGTTAGTCATTTGAGGAAGCCAGCTGAATGTATCTACATGTTTTCTACACTGTACAACCTGTGCACTTGAATTAATGTTAAGAACATTATTTAAATGAAGAAGTCTTTATTTCTCGTGATTTAAAATATTTAATTATTTATTTAGGACAAGTGAATATGTCGAGTCTCATTTTGACCCACACTAAGGTAAAAGCCATCCACTTACTGACTCCCCAGCTCGAGCAGCCATTAATGCTAGCCCCTCAACATGTCAGCCCTCTGTAAATGACAGCTTTCAAGTAAGACCTATCAAGATGGCAACCCTGTGTTTTTCCATAGAGCCCTCACATAACACTAGCCAGCTTGTGTTTGCCAATGACAGCTTTGACCACCAGCAATCAAAGTGGAAAATCAGGCTCAACATGAAAGGTGACCATGGGAGAAATTTGAAAAGGTGTCAAGCTGACTTCAAGTCTGCACAGCCTTTTCATTCCTGTGTATGCTAACAGCTGATCAAGGTGCCCCTGCAACCAAACACCAAGTTTATCAAGTTTATACCGATTTGATGATAAGCCTGAACACTATCATGCTTGGCATTCATCATACATCAACACCACTCAAGGGCTAGGTCTCACAACTACTGAGGAATTGGACTTGATGACCAAATTGATAGAGAATGAAGAGACCACGTCAAACATCTGTGGTCAATGCATATAACAAATCTGGTCATAGCTCTTAAAAAGGCCTGGGAACATCTCCAGGAATATCATGCCGCACTGGAAATAATCAAAAAGTCTCTTTTCTACTGGCTTGACAATTTCCAAAGAATCTCAGGTAAAGTACACGTGAAACTGTGAGAACTAGCAGACTTACTAATGCGAGTACAGTGTGCATGGGAGGATGACTACTTCCTAGCCCTGTCCTACCTGGATACTGCACGCAGCATTGAACCCATAGTTACAAAACTGCCCTATGGGCTTCAAGAAAATTGGGTATCTGCTGGTTCAAGGCACAAAGAAGAAAGTTCAGGACAATTTCCATCATTTGAATTCTTCACCAGGTTTGTATGCTATTAAGTGCAGAGGAGGAATGTCCCCAGCTTTGCTCTTCCAAGAGCTGGCGGCTAACCTGTAAAGCCTGAAAAACTATTTTTTAAGAGCACAAGGAACTCCATTTCATAAGATTTGCCTGTGAAAGTATATCACAAAGGTCAAATGTATAAAGGCCTACATCATCCTGAACAACCAAAGTAACTGGTCACAAGCAATGTCCAGTTTTTTCGAGCTGTTCATGTTGAGTGTGAACCATATTCTTACTGTCTGAGAATGTGTTCAGGCACAATGAAAACATTCAGCTGAAGGACTGAAGCCTTTGAGATGCTGCTGCTGGAAGATAGGGAGGCAAGGAAAAACCCATGGCCACAGGTCAATCAGGCTCATCGAGCTTGGAAATGAACCTACTACTGAGAACCTCACGGTTACTAGAGAGTCGGCAGATTGTCTAAACAGGAGGACGTTTTGATATACATGCAGTATATGCAAAGGAGTGTAATACAAGGATATGGGACTCTTTTGGTTATTCATATCAGTGGAAAGTGTTGTTGGACTGTCGTTCTAATTGCAATTTCCAACAGTAATGTTCAATTGCACAATTTAATTTGTTCTGTCAATTGTGAGGGGTCTTACAATTGACAGAGAAACTAATTGTGGAGTGGAGTGACAGAATACTGATTTGTCATGGAGTTTGACTCAGACACATCCATTTCCAAAGCCTCAGCCTGAATGAATAAAATAGGAAAGATCAAGCTTCATAAAACACAGGAAATATTTTACAGATAATAACTTAAGTTGTAAGTGCTGAGACCGTAGACAATTTCTATAATAACTAGGAATTAACAAAATATAAAATTAGAATTTTCTAAAAAATTAAAAATGTATATTAAGTAAAAAAAAAAAACTTGTTTCATGTTTCAGGAAATCAGGCAGTGTTGTAGAACAGAATAGTGAGGATAAAGGAAGACTATTGACAAATGCAATCTAATTATATGATATCTATCTTAAAAGGGCCATGGGTGCATTTGTGAGATCAAGAATAAAGTGGCTAGATGAAGGAGAAAAGAATACTTTGCATTTTAACAACGGGGAAGAGAAGACAAAGAGAAAGCAGTGGCAAGCTTACTGATCAATGGAGTAGAATGCTAGGATGCTAGAAACATTGAAAAGGAAGTTTTCACATTTTATAGTAAGCTCTATACATCTGCATACTCACTGACTCTGACTCATTGAACAAAGAAATTCAGAGAGAAATGAACTAATGCCAAGCATGAAGCAAGATCTAATTGCACTTATTCTCAAGCATGAAAAAGATAAAAAAGTTACATGACAATCTAAGACCAATCACCCAACACTGACTATAAATTGCAATCTGGATGTATTGCAGCTAGAATGAAAAAAGGCCTGACCCAGAAATAAATGAAACGCGATTTAATTTTCTCGGAGGGAGATGTATTCACAACATCATAAGTCTGGTTCTAGACTTTTCCCCCCACAACAACCCAGTTTTAACATCTTTGCATTGGTTGTCAACTTCTTTTAAAATCATTTTAAACTCTGATCAATTACATACTGGATTAAATCAGTGAACTGATTTATTGGTTTAATCTTTGTAATTCTTCCTCAGTCAAGTTAAAAAGTATAGGTTAACTTGAATCACACCGTGCCACACTTTCATACACAAAAGTAAAGAAAATGTTAAAAAATCCCACTCAGTATAACTTTACATTAAAGAAACATGCCACCCTTCAATATTTTCCGTCTTACCTGCTTCTCTCGCTTTTAGATTCTCTTCTTCACAATAGTTTAGTAACTGTAGGCTGATGTTTTTACAGGATGTGTACCAACTGATGGTCTGGGTGTGGCAGAAATGAAACTGAAAGTCTGCAGAGTAGAATAATTATACCCTGAAAACAAAGCAGGGTTCTGTGAGGCTCATAATTCGTAGGAGTGCTCTCAGCCCCATCTGCACCGTTCACCTCCCTGTGGACAAGTTTATTTCACACTCAACAACTCTGTTTTTATGAATTGTTGTTATTGGTAATTTTCTTTACTTCTTTGCATTTCCTTTTGTCAGGTGCAATCATACAGTAAAGTCACTTGTTCAGAGGTAAATACAGGTGTAAATAGCTTAGGGGGCAGTCCATGGGTTTTGGCGTCCTCATAGTGTCTAGTTTCATTCTCCAAACAAAGGGATGACTAGTGACATTTGTGCATGAACACAGAGAAAATGGTGGTCTCTCAAAAACTGGAGGAGTTATGTGGAGTGTGATTTAAAAAAAGGGGCCTTTATTTGTCACCATATGGTTTATAAAACCATTGATTGAAATGACTGATTTTGTCCTCTGACAGGTCTTCAACAAGGTTCAAAGTACCAGGAGATAAAACCTGGGCCTGCCCGTTTTCTGCAGTCATTCAGACAGTACCTACTAACAGCATTGTTACGAGTACAGCCCCGGGTTACTCTTTGAGAGTACTATCCTTTAGTTTGATTTTTTGAGGAAAAAGTTTAATCTAACAGGTTTCCACAGTTGAAAAAACGTATCCCTAGTCAGGCTGTATGACAAATCAACACGCTGAGGTATTTATGTAATGTACTTTTCTTACTACAACTTATGATCTTACTGTGTATTTAATCAACTTAATCTTGTCCCTTCTTAAATGTTTTCTTTATTTTAACTCTTCACTCAAAGGGCTAGGCATTTTATTTTGAAGGATTACTGGAAGTTAACGATATATTTCAGTTTCCTTGATAGTGTCGTTCTTCACTTTCGTTTTTCAGTCAGCCAGACATGAGAGATAAAGACCATGGTGCATCACTGGCCACATGTGACAGTTACAAAGTCCAACCAGTTAAACATGCAATCTTTGACTGAACTAAAACTGAGTGGAAATTTCATTCTCAGGAACAATACATTTAAACAGGAGTTCAGATTTTATATTCTCTTTTAAACATACACATTTCAAATGTTTTAGGTTTCAAAGAATTCTCCATGGTAACACAACATGCAGCACAACAATAGATGTGATTATATCTGCCGGTACAAACATGGGAAGTTGTTTCCTGATAGGAAAAATACATCAAATACTGTAGGGGAAAAGACATATTACAAAGTTTGATTTAAAAAAAAAAGAAAAGAAAAGAAAAGAAAAGAACAGGGTCTGGACTGACTTAATAATGTAAGCTATTTGGAAATGTTGCGCATCTTTCAGGCCTCGAGTGCAGAGAGAAGGCGAGAGCATTAGTCAGTGTCTGACTTGAGAGAGCAAGCATGCAGCTATTTCCTGGAGGCAGTATGTACCAGTATAGACCTGGTACATTTCGGTCCAGCACTAGATCGGTCTTCAGGCTTTTGACTTGAGGTCAGCTTCGCTTTGCTGGAGAAAGATACAACTAATATGGGTCATCTGCTGATAAATGGATGGATCACTGTGAGGGACATTTTATTATGTTCCTCAGGTTATTATATCCACTGTACAAATACTTCCTATTATTTACATTCAACTTTGCTGAACTGGTCACTGATCTCATCAAAGTAATTATCTGCGAAGCGAAGCATTTGGTTGACGGCGCTGAGCAGCAGGATGTCGCAGTTCGGGTCCAACTCCAACTCCTCGCTGTAGTTCTTCACAGGAACAACACAAGACATTGGCACTCCGAGCCGAGCACTGACCTCCTGCATCTGGATCACAAAACATTCAGGTGAGGGTAGTTGAGACCACAGAGAACTGTGCCAACTTTTGTGCAATCACAGCCTCATTTTGTTTTTAAGTATCTTTTCGACAGTGGGGGTGTTGGATAAGTATATTAGTTTGTTTTGATTATGGCTACCTATTGCAAGCCAAATAAAACTTTTAACCAAAAGTCACATGATAAATAAATATTGAATATTGGTTTGACAACCTGCTTCTTCAGTTCTGTTAGAGGAATTTATAAACTCCAGGTTGTTTGTGATGATGAGAGCTGTGAAAGCTACAAATGTTTATTGTTCATGATTATTGTCTAACTAGCTGTATAACCTCAGGTCTTAAAGTTTCTCATGTGGCACAATGGTGAGAAGGATTTGCCAAGAAACTCCCCATCAACCAAAAGAGTTGATGAACCCTACACCAGTCATGTAGATAGTTGAATATGCATCTTTACAGAGGAAGAGAACAGAATTAGATAACCTAAACTAAGGAAAATATATCTAAAATCCTCACCACGTCCTTAATGTAGCCACTCTTGTAAACATTTCTCACATCCGTTGACACCAAAGGGCAGGCTTCATCTACTTTAGTGAGCAGGACCAGCTGAGGGATCCCTGGAAACACCAGAGCAGAAAGAACATTTCAAAGATGCTGGAGTGAGGGACAATTGTAAACAATACAGATGTCTTGAAAACTTTTCAAGGGAAAACTATGAATGTGTCAAATCCTTCCCTTGATTACTTAGACACCATTTTCAATTTAATAGACACTGACTTTTATTCTCAATGGCACTGAGGCGCATGTATGTTCATGTTCAGTTTGTATTTTTGTTAAGTTTGTATTTTTCTTTTAAACTGAAAACAAACAAAAAACTCAAAAACTGAGCTGTTTTTTTGGTTGTCAATCAAAAATGAGAAAACAAGAATTCAAACCAAAATCAAAAAACGGTCCAATTTTGGTGTTTGCACGTTTCTTTTTTAGCACCAGATCAGCCAGCCAACTCATGAGGAACATATTATTATTTGAATGTACAGAGTTAATATATTGTGCCTAGGTTCTGTCACTCCCTCTGATAGATACTGACAGAGTAACACTGTAAATGACATTGGACTCATTTATACTGACCCATTAAGTTGACCTTTCTGCGGATAGCATCCAGCTTTTCCTCCAGCTTTTTTGGCATGATGGAGATCTTACAGGCATCAATGACATAAGCCACACAGTGGATCTTATCCTTGAGCCCTGGAGACTTATGATAGCCGGGGGTCTCAGAATGCAGAGGAGCAGAGGGATTGAACTGTGTCACACAGTTGAAAGGAAAGACAGAGGCAGTTTGAGTTATCAGCCAAATCAATGGCTCATACATTCAATGTCCTGTTCAATTTTAAAAAAAAGCTGTACCTGGTAACGGTCTGGCAGATGACCCTTCAGGATGCTGCTGATGTCATCTATATCAAGCCCCGCCCCTGTGCTTTCCTCCAATCCCATGGTATCACACAAGACGATTGGCAGAGGTTTTCCTTCTCGCCCAGCTTTCAAAGAGTAGCTGCGAAACTGTTGGGTACAAGGTGATGGAGCAACAAGCCACAAACTGCAGACAGGGCAAATCAATCACCACATATGTAAAATCATTAAAGGCAGAAACTAACCTGTGTGGTGAGGCTGGTGGTAGAGCAGCCAGCGATGGCCTGGCTGGTGACGTGGCCTCTGAATACAGAGTTGATAGAATTGAAGAAGCTGGACTTTCCAGCTCCAACTGCTCCAATGAGCAAAACCCGAACCTGGGACACAGAGCTGACTGTGGGTTTGTAATTCTTAATACTGTCGATCAGCTCCTTCCTCTTCCTGTAGAAACAAGAAAGATAAAGAACTTTTTCATCTAGTGAGAAGATTGTTAGTTGTTTTTATTTTGCACACAGCCAGTTGACTTCCATGATGGAAGCACCTTTGGGTAAATCTATGTCAATTTGTCTAGAATTGTATAGTTCACAATTTCATTACCATCATAATGGTTGATATATAAAATAGTCGATATAGTATGCCCAGCAAACACAGCAGAACACATGGTCATGGGATGTGGAACACATTCATTATTACAACAAAAGTGATTATCAATTTTAATTACACTGTTAACACTATACAGTTTTTTATGATCATGAATTTGTGTCATGATAAACAGTATATACAGTATATTATATTGTACTATAGTAAAGCATGTTAGTAGCATTATGTGTACGATGGTTGCTCCATCCATCTTACTCAGATTCCCAGATTATAGTCCTCCATGGCCTCTCAAGTTCTACACTTTCTGTTGAAGAGCAAAAACAACTTAAAATAAAATGAATAAAAATAAAAATATTACCTACACATCTTTAGAGGAAAGGGACTAGATACCATACAAGACCCCCAAATCAGCTCTAGTGGGAGGCCTAATGCCACATCCATGTCATGTCAGAGCTATTGACATGGGGTGGGGGGTCAGAAAAGGGGCAGAGTTATATATTTCTTCTATCTAGTTTTATTTTTGGTTTTGTCTTTAAGAAAAGTATTTGAACAATGAAGAATAACGAGCAATAGGGACTCAAAGACAAATGGACCATAGTTGGTAGGGATACACAGATCATGATATATTGTGAAATATACATTGACCACGACAAAGCATGAATATTTGGTAGTTTATAGAGAACTTACCTTCCACTTGATAGACTTCACACTCAGTCAGGTTGAGGTTGTTGCCATGCATTTCTGCAGCATTGAACTTGTAATGATTTCCTGGATTGCTGTACACTACTGCTTTGCCTCCATTGACAAGAACCAGTGCTTCTCCAAAATATGGACCAGAGTTAGCTATCATTCTCACTGCATTAGCAGGGCCTGTGACTGGATATTTGAGCAGCTTTTCTCCACTGAAGGTGAAAAGAAAGGCCTGGTCATCCTGCACATACTGACCAGACTGACTGAAAGGTTGTTTGGTGTATCCTCCAAACACAAAACCTGAGTCGTTAAAGCCCACAGACACTGTGGGACTGTGGTTGTCACATCGTTGGTGGAAGGCTGCACCAGTGAAACCATGGATGCTGGCTTTGTACAGCAGCTGTAGTTTGACTCTTCCCAGCTGGGAGCAGATCGTTCTCTGCTGGTCTCTGGTTAGCAGTGAGTTCATGGTCGACAGTTGGTCTGCTGATGTGTGTAGAGGATGCTCAATGAAACTTTGATGTTTGCTCACTTTGGTTTCTAAAAAGAAAGAGAAACACAAATGCATTAAAATGTAGGATATCTAGAAATCTAGTTTGGATAACTGAAATTTATCTTAAAACCATGGAAGTTACAGTTCTCCCATCCTAGTAAACCAATTCTAATTACAGAACATAAGAAATGAATACCAATAACACCAATAATAAAACTTAGAAAAAATTTATTCCAATAAATAAGTAAAATTGGAGTTAATATCCTCTTTACATATCGCTGGACTGGAGCTGGATGGGTCAGAGGAAACATGAAATTACTTCATTATCCTATATGAACGTTGTGACTGTTGTAATTGTGTCAAAAACATGCAGACATCAATTAGCCCACTGGCTGCTATCATCTTGACATTTCAAGAGTAAAGTACAAATACTCTTCACTGTATCAAAGATTAAAGTCCCCATGTGTAGTATTCTAACACACAAGTGATATATTAATACTTTATTGTTCTTTATAAAATACTTGACATTCTTTGCTTGTGTCTAATTTTGAATGACACAAAGCATAAGATAAAATTCTTCTTTAGTAATTTACTTCAGGTTGCTCCTCTAATTCTCAACTTGCACTTTGTTGAAACATGCTAAAATTAACATTTTGTATCAAACACTTGATTGTGTGAGAAAGTTTTGCCACAGTTTGAGGCAGAACGATATCTCCAGTCCTCTCTCACTGATAAAGAAATGAAGGAGTGTTTTCCACACTTACATTATTTCTGACTATACAGCCCGAGTACTTATACTGTATGACCTAATTTTCCCACATAAACCCAGTTTTAACATCTTTACACTGGCTGCCAATTTCTTTTCGAATCAATTTAACCTGTAATCAATTACATACCGGATTAAATCAGTGAATTGACAGATTTTTTTGGTTTCGTATTCTTAGTCCAGGTTGAAATCAGGGTGAATTACACAGAGATTAACTCGAAACACACACACATTCAGTCGCAAAAATAGAGAAAACATTCAAAATCCCACTTGTCATAACTTTTTTATTCTTACCCTTATTTACAGTCAATGTTCTTACCTGTTCTCTCTCTACAAGATTAAAGGAAGGTGACCAACGATTAGTTAGACAGGTGTTTGTTTAAGGTTTGTACCTGCTATGGTCTGGATCTAGCAGAAATGAAACTGGAAGTCTGCAGACTAGAATGACTATTCCTTCAAAATAAAGCTGGTTTGTGTCTGAAAAAAAGAAATGTGTTGCTGTGTATGAAAAACAATGTGAAATCTCTCGTGTTTTATGTGTGCTAAATTTAGATCCTCCAAATTCCATTTTCTTCCTTTTTTTTTTTTTTTTTTTCTGTGAGGCTCATAATTCTTACCAGTAGTCACATTTGGATTCGGCATCATGTTCAGCTCCCTGTGGGCAAGTTTCTTCACAAAACTAAAACTTTATAGTGCGCAGTTTCGAGACGAAAATCAACAAATGACATGTAGGCCTAGCAGTGTCAGTTGCCAACATTATATCACCAGAGCAGTGTTGTGACAGGTTTGAAAAGAAGTTGCAGTAAATGCTATAATGTGTAGGTGGACAATGAATTAGATAGGAGACAGTCAAGAGATGTGACAGTCATGTATTCAATTGAAAGGTATTCTGACTCTGACTGAAGGAATTAGGCTCTGTTCATGAGAAGTACGACAAGTCTGGACCACTATTAAATTTAATTTCTACCAACTGTACGAGAAAATATTAAAAACAACTAGAAAATTCCAGGGAAAATTTTGAGTGCCACGGGGGCTACTGCCGGGATGAGTACATGATTTATTTCCAGTGTTCAAAAGTCACCCTGATCATATTCTGGTTTTGAGAAATGTCTTGATATAAAAGAATCTGATATAAAACAATGTCACATCCCTCCATCATGTATTATGTGGGAAATATCTCATATTCTGTCTTGTTTTTTTTAATAAAACAAGAGGCAACATGTCTTCAAACTGGCATTTAAAGGGTTAAAATCCTGAAAACTAATAAACATTTGGTAGGTTTGAGCAGAACTGAAGTGGTTTAAGAGATTTATGCAAAAAAAGCAGAAAAAAATATTGATATATGATGATTTTATAGCATTTTCTTTGTGTGTCCTTTTTTGGACGCGAAAAAAAAAGACACTTTCTTGCAGAAATCCATACCTTCAGCTGTAACACAGCCAAAATGATCAGCAAATCAAAAAAGAAAAGTAAAGAAAATGTCCAAAAAAGGACAGAGGGACCCCTGAGGGTTAATAAATCCCATGAACCGCTATTTAAATTACCACTATTATGTTTTTTTCTGTGCTAAATTTAAAATTACTGGGGAGGAGAGCAACGCGACTAGAAGTGACAGCGAGAGAGGGCTAGTAGCTTCTCCTCTTCTCTGTCTCAGCGGAGACCGTCACAACTTCATTCACTCTTTTAACAAAACAAAAAAAAAGCAACGAAGGAAGGAAGGAATTTTATGCCATACTATACTATGAAGTTTTTTGCCATTTTTATGCCTTATTATACTATGATGTTTTTTTGAAATTTTATGCCATACAATACTATGACGTTTTTTGACATTTTTATGCTCTACTATAATATGACTTTTTTTGGCATTTTTATGCCTTATTATACTATGACGTTTTTTGAAATTTTATGCCATACTATACTATGACGTTTTTTGCCATTTTTATGCTCTACTATAATATGTATTTTTTTGGCATTTTTATGCCTTACTATACTGTGACATTTTGTGCCTGACTATACTATGACGTTTTTTGCCATTTTTATGCTCTACTAGAATATGACTTTTTTTTGGCATTTTTATGCCTTACTATACTGTGACGTTTAGTGCCTGACTATACTATTATGTTTTTTTGTCATTTTTATGCCTTAGTATACTATGACATTTTTTCAAATTTTATGCCTTAGTATACTATGACGTTTTTTGCCATTTTTATGCCTTATTGTACTATGACGTTTTTTGAAATTTTATGCCATACTATACTATGATGTTTTTTGCCATTTTTATGCCTTAGTATACTATGATGTTTTTTTGAAATTTTATGCCATACAATACTATGACGTTTTTTGACATTTTTATGCTCTACTATAATATGACTTTTTTTTGGCATTTTTTTGTCTTACTATACTGTGACGTTTTGTGCCTGACTATACTATGATGTTTTTTGCCATTTTTATGCCTTATTATACTATGACGTTTTTTGAAATTTTATGCCATACTATACTATGACGTTTTTTGCCATTTTTATGCCTCATTATACTATGATGTTTTTTTGAAATTTTATGCCATACAATACTATGACGTTTTTTGACATTTTTATGCTCTACTATAATATGACTTTTTTTGGCATTTTTTGCCTTACTATACTGTGACGTTTTGTGCCTGACTATACTATGACGTTTTTTGACATTTTTATGCTCTACTAGAATATGAATTTTTTTGGCATTTTTATGCCTTACTATACTGTGACGTTTTGTGCCTGACTATACTATGACATTTGTTTGTCATTTTTATGCCTTACTATACTATGACGTTTTTTGCCATTTTTATGCCTTATTATACTATGACGTTTTTTGAAATTTTATGCCATACTATACTATAACGTTTTTTGCCATTTATATGCCTTATTATACTATGACGTTTTTTGAAATTTTATGCCATACAATACTATGACGTTTTTTGACATTTTTATGCTCTACTAGAATATGACTTTTTTTTGGCATTTTTATGCCTTAGTATACTATGACGTTTTTTGAAATTTTATGCCATACTATACTATGATGTTTTTTGCCATTTTTATGCCTTAGTATACTATGATGTTTTTTTGAAATTTTATGCCATACAATACTATGACGTTTTTTGACATTTTTATGCTCTACTATAATATGACTTTTTTTTGGCATTTTTTTGCCTTACTATACTGTGACGTTTTGTGCCTGACTATACTATGACGTTTTTTGCTATTTTTATGCCTTATTATACTATGACGTTTTTTGAAATTTTATGCCATACTATACTATGACGTTTTTTGCCATTTTTATGACTTATTATATCTATGACGTTTTTTGATATTTTATGCCATACTATACTATGACGTTTTTGCCATTTTTATGCTCTACTAGAATATGACTTTTTTTTGGCATTTTTATGCCTTAGTATACTATGACGTTTTTTGAAATTTTATGCCATACTATACTATGATGTTTTTTGCCATTTTTATGCATTATTATACTATGATGTTTTTTTGAAATTTTATGCCATACAATACTATGACGTTTTTTGACATTTTTATGCTCTACTATAATATGACTTTTTTTGGCATTTTTTGCCTTACTATACTGTGACGTTTTGTGCCTGACTATACTATGACGTTTTTTGACATTTTTATGCTCTACTAGAATATGAATTTTTTTGGCATTTTTATGCCTTACTATACTGTGACGTTTTGTGCCTGACTATACTATGACATTTGTTTGTCATTTTTATGCCTTATTATACTATGATTTTTTTTGAAATTTTATGCCATACTATACTATAACGTTTTTTGCCATTTATATGCCTTATTATACTATGACGTTTTTTGAAATTTTATGCCATACAATACTATGACGTTTTTTGACATTTTAATGCTCTACTAGAATATGACTTTTTTTGGCATTTTTATGCCTTAGTATACTATGACGTTTTTTGAAATTTTATGCCATACTATACTATGATGTTTTTTGCCATTTTTATACCTTAGTATACTATGATGTTTTTTTGAAATTTTATGCCATACAATACTATGACGTTTTTTGACATTTTTATGCTCTACTATAATATGACTTTTTTTGGCATTTTTTTGCCTTACTATACTGTGACGTTTTTTGAAATTTTATGCCATACTATACTATGATGTTTTTTGCCATTTTTATGCCTTAGTATACTATGATGTTTTTTTGAAATTTTATGCCATACTATACTATGACGTTTTTTGCCATTTTTATGACTTATTATATCTATGACGTTTTTTGATATTTTATGCCATACTATACTATGACGTTTTTGCCATTTTTATGCTCTACTAGAATATGACTTTTTTTTGGCATTTTTATGCCTTAGTATACTATGACGTTTTTTGAAATTTTATGCCATACTATACTATGATGTTTTTTGCCATATTTATGCCTTAGTATACTATGATGTTTTTTTGAAATTTTATGCCATACTATACTATGACGTTTTTTGCCATTTTTATGACTTATTATATCTATGACGTTTTTTGATATTTTATGCCATACTATACTATGACGTTTTTGCCATTTTTATGCTCTACTAGAATATGACTTTTTTTTGGCATTTTTATGCCTTAGTATACTATGACGTTTTTTGAAATTTTATGCCATACTATACTATGATGTTTTTTGCCATTTTTATGCCTTAGTATACTATGATGCTTTTTTGAAATTTTATGCCATACAATACTATGACGTTTTTTGACATTTTTATGCTCTACTATAATATGACTTTTTTTTGGCATTTTTTTGCCTTACTATACTATGACGTTTTTTGCCATTTTTATGCGCTACTATAATATGTATTTTTTTTGGCATTTTTATGCCTTACTATACTGTGACGTTTTGTGCCTGACTATACTATGACGTTTTTTGCCATTTTTATGACTTATTATACTATGACGTTTTTTGAAATTTTATGCCATACTATACTATGACGTTTTTTGCCATTTTTATGCCTTATTATACTAAGATGTTTTTTTGAAATTTTATGCCATACAATACTATGACGTTTTTTTACATTTTTATGCTCTACTATAATATGACTTTTTTTGGCATTTTTATGCCTTACTATACTGTGACGTTTTGTGCCTGACTATACTATGACGTTTTTTGCTATTTTTATGCCTTATTATACTATGACGTTTTTTGATATTTTATGCCATACTATACTATGACGTTTTATGCCATACTATACTATGACGTTTTTTGACATTTTTATGCTCTACTATAATATGACGTTTTTGCCATTTTTATGCTCTACTATAATATGACTTTTTTTGGCATTTTTATGCCTTACTATACTGTGACGTTTTGTGCCTGACTATACTATGACGTTTTTTGCCATTTTTATGACTTATTATACTATGACGTTTTTTGAAATTTTATGCCATACTACACTATGACGTTTTTTGACATTTTTATGCTCTACTATAATATGACTTTTTTTGGGCATTTTTTTGCCTTACTATACTATGACGTTTTTTGCCATTTTTATGCCTTATTATACTAAGATGTTTTTTTGAAATTTTATGCCATACAATACTATGACGTTTTTTTACATTTTTATGCGCTACTATAATATGTATTTTTTTGGCATTTTTATGCCTTACTATACTGTGACGTTTTGTGCCTGACTATACTATGACGTTTTTTGCCATTTTTATGACTTATTATACTATGACGTTTTTTGAAATTTTATGCCATACTATACTATGATGTTTTTTGACATTTTTATGCTCTACTATAATATGACTTTTTTTGTGCATTTTTTTGCCTTACTATACTATGACGTTTTTTGCCATTTTTATGCCTTATTATACTAAGATGTTTTTTTGAAATTTTATGCCATACAATACTATGACGTTTTTTTACATTTTTATGCTCTACTATAATATGACTTTTTTTGGCATTTTTTTGCCTTACTATACTGTGACGTTTTGTGCCTGACTATACTATGACGTTTTTTGCCATTTTTATGACTTATTATACTATGACGTTTTTTGATATTTTATGCCTTACTATACTATGACGTTTTTGCCATTTTTATGCTCTACTACAATATGACTTTTTTTTGGCATTTTTATGCCTTAGTATACTATGACGTTTTTTGAAATTTTATGCCATACTATACTATGATGTTTTTTGCCATTTTTATGCCTTAGTATACTATGATGTTTTTTTGAAATTTTATGCCATACAATACTATGACGTTTTTTGACATTTTTATGCTCTACTATAATATGACTTTTTTTGGCATTTTTTTGCCTTACTATACTGTGACGTTTTGTGCCTGACTATACTATGACGTTTTTTTGCTATTTTTATGCCTTATTATACTATGACGTTTTTTTACATTTTTATGCGCTACTATAATATGTATTTTTTTGGCATTTTTATGCCTTATTATACTAAGATGTTTTTTTGAAATTTTATGCCATACAATACTATGACGTTTTTTGACATTTTTATGCTCTACTATAATATGACTTTTTTTGGCATTTTTATGCCTTACTATACTGTGACGTTTTGTGCCTGACTATACTATGACGTTTTTTGCTATTTTTATGCCTTATTATACTATGACGTTTTTTGATATTTTATGCCATACTATACTATGACGTTTTATGCCATACAATACTATGACGTTTTTTGACATTTTTATGCTCTACTATATATGACTTTTTTTGGCATTTTTATGCCTTACTATACTATGACGTTTTTTGACATTTTTATGCTCTACTATAATATGACGTTTTTTGCCATTTTTATGACTTATTATACTATGACGTTTTTTGCCATTTTTATGCGCTACTATAATATGTATTTTTTTGGCATTTTTATGCCTTACTATACTGTGACGTTTTGTGCCTGACTATACTATGATGTTTTTTGACATTTTTATGCCTTACTATACAATGATGTTTTCATGACATTCTATGCCTAATGGACAATAACCTTTTATGATATATCATGGATTAGTATGCTAAGATATTCTTAATATCTTGCTATACCATTAAGTTGTTGTGCAGCAGCATCGTGGTACAATGGTTACGATTGGTGCTTCACAATGAGAAGGTCATGGGTTCAAACCCTAGTTTGGGGCTTTACTCTCTTATGATGCTTTTTGATATTTTCACACCACAGTATACGATGAATTGTTTTTCCATTTTTATGCCTTACTATACTATAATATTTTATGCCTCACAATACTATGATTTTTTATGATATGTCACGGAGTAGTATACTGATATTTTATATACCTTTCTATACTAGGCGTTCACAATGCAGCAGCATGGTGGTAGAATGGTTAGGACTATTCCCTCACACTGAGAAGGGTAAGGGTTCAAACCATGGTTTCAGGCTTTTATATACTGTGACATTTTTGCGCCATCCTATACTATGATGATTTTTGATATTTATATGTCTTACTATACAATTATGTTTTCATGACATTTTATGCCTAATGGACAATCTTTTGTGATATATCATGGATTAGTATGCTAAAATATCCTTAATATGATGCTATACCATGAGCTTGTGATGTAGAAGTATTGTGGTACAATGGTTACGATTGGTGCTTCACAATGAGAAGGTCATGGGTTCAAACCCTAGTTTGGGGCTTTACTGTCCTATGGTCCTTTTTGATATATTTTTTGCCTTACTATACTATGATGTTTTTTGCCATTTTTATACCTTATGATACTGTGATGTTTTTTGACATTTTTATGCCATACAATACTATGACGTTTTTTGACATTTTTATGCCTTACTATACTATGATGTTTTTTTGAAATTTTATGCCATACTATACTATGACGTTTTTTGACATTTTTATGCCTTACTATACTATAACGTTTTTTGCCATTTTTATGCCTTACTATACTATGACTTTTTTTTGGCATTTTTATGCCTAATGGACAATCTTTTGTGATATATCATGGATTAGTATGCTAAAATATCCTTAATATGATGCTATACCATGAGCTTGTGATGTAGAAGTATTGTGGTACAATGGTCAGGACTACTGCCTAACACTGACAAGGTCATGGGTTCAAACCCTAGTTTGGGGCTTTACTCTCTTATGATGCTTTTTGATATTTTATGCCTTACTATACTATGACGTTTTTTGAAATTTTATGCCATACTATACTATGATGTTTTTTGACATTTTTATGCCTTAGTATACTATGACGTTTTTTGGCATTTTTATGCCTTACTATACTATAATATTTTATGCCTTACAATACTATGACGTTTTTTTACATTTTTATGCGCTACTATAATATGACTTTTTTTGGCATTTTTATGCCTTACTATACTGTGACGTTTTATGCCATACAATACTATGACGTTTTATGCCATACTATACTATGACGTTTTATGCCATACTATACTATGACGTTTTTTGCCATTTTTATGACTTAATATACTATGACGTTTTTTGAAATTTTATGCCATACTATACTATGACGTTTTTTGCCATTTTTATGCCTTATTATACTATGATGTTTTTTTGAAATTTTATGCCATACTATACTATGACGTTTTTTGCCATTTTTATGCCTTAGTATACTATGATGTTTTTTGCCATTTTTATGCCTAAGTATACTATGATGTTTTTTTGAAATTTTATGCCATACAATACTATGACGTGTTTGCCATTTTTATGCTCTACTAGAATATGACTTTTTTTTGTCATTTTTATGCCTTAGTATACTATGACGTTTTTTGAAATTTTATGTCATGCTATACTATGATGTTTTTTGCCATTTTTATGCCTCATTATACTATGATGTTTTTTTGAAATTTTATGCCATACAATACTATGACGTTTTTTGGCATTTTTATGCCTTACTATACTGTGACGTTTTGTGCCTGACTATACTGTGACGTTTTTTGCAATTTTTATGCCATACTATACTATGACGTTTTTTGACATTTTTATGCTCTACTATAATATGACTTTTTTTGGCATTTTTTTGCCTTACTATACTATGACGTTTTTTGCCATTTTTATGCCTTATTATACTAAGATGTTTTTTTGAAATTTTATGCCATACAATACTATGACGTTTTTTTACATTTTTATGCGCTACTATAATATGTATTTTTTTGGCATTTTTATGCCTTACTATACTGTGACGTTTTGTGCCTGACTATACTATGACGTTTTTTGCCATTTTTATGACTTATTATACTATGACGTTTTTTGAAATTTTATGCCATACTATACTATGACGTTTTTTGACATTTTTATGCTCTACTATAATATGACTTTTTTTGGGCATTTTTTTGCCTTACTATACTATGACGTTTTTTGCCATTTTTATGCCTTATTATACTAAGATGTTTTTTTGAAATTTTATGCCATACAATACTATGACGTTTTTTTACATTTTTATGCTCTACTATAATATGACTTTTTTTGGCATTTTTTTGCCTTACTATACTGTGACGTTTTGTGCCTGACTATACTATGACGTTTTTTGCCATTTTTATGACTTATTATACTATGACGTTTTTTGATATTTTATGCCTTACTATACTATGACGTTTTTGCCATTTTTATGCTCTACTACAATATGACTTTTTTTGGCATTTTTATGCCTTACTATACTATGATGTTTTTTGAAATTTTATGCCATACTATACTATGACGTTTTTTTGCCATTTTTATGCCTTATTATACTATGATGTTTTTTTGAAATTTTATGCCATACAATACTATGACGTTTTTTGACATTTTTATGCTCTACTATAATATGACTTTTTTTGGCATTTTTTTGCCTTACTATACTGTGACGTTTTGTGCCTGACTATACTATGACGTTTTTTGCTATTTTTATGCCTTACTATACTATAATATGACGTTTTTTTAAATTTTATGCCATACTATACTATGATGTTTTTTTGCCATTTTTATGCCTTATTATACTAAGATGTTTTTTTGAAATTTTATGCCATACAATACTATGACGTTTTTTGACATTTTTATGCTCTACTATAATATGACTTTTTTTGGCATTTTTTTGCCTTACTATACTGTGACGTTTTGTGCCTGACTATACTATGACGTTTTTTGACATTTTTTTGCATTTTTATGCTCTACTATAATATGACTTTTTTTGGCATTTTTATGCCTTACTATACTGTGACGTTTTGTGCCTGACTATACTATGACATTTTTTTGCATTTTTATGCCTTACTATACTATGACGTTTTTTGACATTTTTTTGCATTTTTATGCCTTATTATACTATGATTTTTTTTGAAATTTTATGCCATACTATACTATAACGTTTTTTGCCATTTATATGCCTTATTATACTATGACGTTTTTTGAAATTTTATGCCATACAATACTATGACGTTTTTTGACATTTTAATGCTCTACTAGAATATGACTTTTTTTTGGCATTTTTATGCCTTAGTATACTATGACGTTTTTTGAAATTTTATGCCATACTATACTATGATGTTTTTTGCCATTTTTATACCTTAGTATACTATGATGTTTTTTTGAAATTTTATGCCATACAATACTATGACGTTTTTTGACATTTTTATGCTCTACTATAATATGACTTTTTTTTGGCATTTTTTTGCCTTACTATACTGTGACGTTTTTTGAAATTTTATGCCATACTATACTATGATGTTTTTTGCCATTTTTATGCCTTAGTATACTATGATGTTTTTTTGAAATTTTATGCCATACTATACTATGACGTTTTTTGCCATTTTTATGACTTATTATATCTATGACGTTTTTTGATATTTTATGCCATACTATACTATGACTTTTTTTGCCATTTTTATGCTCTACTAGAATATGACTTTTTTTGGCATTTTTATGCTTATTATACTATGACGTTTTTTGAAATTTTATGCCATACTATACTATGATGTTTTTTGCCATATTTATGCCTTAGTATACTATGATGTTTTTTTGAATTTTATGCCATACTATACTATGATGTTTTTTGCCATTTTTATGCCTTATTATACTAAGATGTTTTTTTGAAATTTTATGCCATACAATACTATGACGTTTTTTGACATTTTTATGCTCTACTATAATATGACTTTTTTTGGCATTTTTTTGCCTTACTATACTGTGACGTTTTGTGCCTGACTATACTATGACGTTTTTTGACATTTTTATGCTCTACTAGAATATGAATTTTTTTGGCATTTTTATGCCTTACTATACTGTGACGTTTTGTGCCTGACTATACTATGACATTTGTTTGTCATTTTTATGCCTTACTATACTATGACGTTTTTTGCCATTTTTATGCCTTATTATACTATGATTTTTTTTGAAATTTTATGCCATACTATACTATAACGTTTTTTGCCATTTATATGCCTTATTATACTATGACGTTTTTTGAAATTTTATGCCATACAATACTATGACGTTTTTTGACATTTTAATGCTCTACTAGAATATGACTTTTTTTTGGCATTTTTATGCCTTAGTATACTATGACGTTTTTTGAAATTTTATGCCATACTATACTATGATGTTTTTTGCCATTTTTATACCTTAGTATACTATGATGTTTTTTTGAAATTTTATGCCATACAATACTATGACGTTTTTTGACATTTTTATGCTCTACTATAATATGACTTTTTTTGGCATTTTTTTGCCTTACTATACTGTGACGTTTTTTGAAATTTTATGCCATACTATACTATGATGTTTTTTGCCATTTTTATGCCTTAGTATACTATGATGTTTTTTTGAAATTTTATGCCATACTATACTATGACGTTTTTTGCCATTTTTATGACTTATTATATCTATGACGTTTTTTGATATTTTATGCCATACTATACTATGACGTTTTTGCCATTTTTATGCTCTACTAGAATATGACTTTTTTTTGGCATTTTTATGCCTTAGTATACTATGACGTTTTTTGAAATTTTATGCCATACTATACTATGATGTTTTTTGCCATATTTATGCCTTAGTATACTATGATGTTTTTTTGAAATTTTATGCCATACTATACTATGACGTTTTTTGCCATTTTTATGACTTATTATATCTATGACGTTTTTTGATATTTTATGCCATACTATACTATGACGTTTTTGCCATTTTTATGCTCTACTAGAATATGACTTTTTTTTGGCATTTTTATGCCTTAGTATACTATGACGTTTTTTTGAATTTTATGCCATACTATACTATGATGTTTTTTGCCATTTTTATGCCTTAGTATACTATGATGCTTTTTTGAAATTTTATGCCATACAATACTATGACGTTTTTTGAAATTTTATGCCATACTATACTATGACTTTTTTTGGCATTTTTTTGCCTTACTATACTATGACTTTTTTTGCCATTTTTATGCGCTACTATAATATGTATTTTTTTTGGCATTTTTATGCCTTACTATACTGTGACGTTTTGTGCCTGACTATACTATGACGTTTTTTGCCATTTTTATGACTTATTATACTATGACGTTTTTTGAAATTTTATGCCATACTATACTATGACGTTTTTTGCCATTTTTATGCCTTATTATACTAAGATGTTTTTTTGAAATTTTATGCCATACAATACTATGACGTTTTTTTACATTTTTATGCTCTACTATAATATGTATTTTTTTGGCATTTTTATGCTTACTATACTGTGACGTTTTGTGCCTGACTATACTATGACGTTTTTTGCTATTTTTATGCCTTATTATACTATGACGTTTTTTGATATTTTATGCCATACTATACTATGACGTTTTATGCCATACTATACTATGACGTTTTTTGACATTTTTATGCTCTACTATAATATGACGTTTTTGCCATTTTTATGCTCTACTATAATATGACTTTTTTTGGCATTTTTTTGCCTTACTATACTGTGACGTTTTGTTCCTGACTATACTATGACGTTTTTTGCCATTTTTATGCGCTACTATAATATGTATTTTTTTGGCATTTTTATGCCTTACTATACTGTGACGTTTTGTGCCTGACTATACTATGACGTTTTTTGCCATTTTTATGACTTATTATTCCATGATGTTTTTTTGAAATTTTATGCCATACAATACTTTGACGTTTTTTGACATTTTTATGCTCTACTATAATATGACTTTTTTTGGGCATTTTTTTGCCTTACTATACTATGACGTTTTTTGCCATTTTTATGCCTTATTATACTAAGATGTTTTTTTGAAATTTTATGCCATACAATACTATGACGTTTTTTGACATTTTTATGCGCTACTATAATATGTATTTTTTTGGCATTTTTATGCCTTACTATACTGTGACGTTTTGTGCCTGACTATACTATGACGTTTTTTGCCATTTTTATGACTTATTATACTATGACGTTTTTTGAAATTTTATGCCATACTATACTATGACGTTTTTTGACATTTTTATGCTCTACTATAATATGACTTTTTTTGGGCATTTTTTTGCCTTACTATACTATGACGTTTTTTGCCATTTTTATGCCTTATTATACTAAGATGTTTTTTTGAAATTTTATGCCATACAATACTATGACGTTTTTTTACATTTTTATGCTCTACTATAATATGACTTTTTTTGGCATTTTTTTGCCTTACTATACTGTGACGTTTTGTGCCTGACTATACTATGACGTTTTTTGCCATTTTTATGACTTATTATACTATGACGTTTTTTGATATTTTATGCCTTACTATACTATGACGTTTTTGCCATTTTTATGCTCTACTACAATATGACTTTTTTTTGGCATTTTTATGCCTTAGTATACTATGACGTTTTTTGAAATTTTATGCCATACTATACTATGATGTTTTTTGCCATTTTTATGCCTTAGTATACTATGATGTTTTTTTGAAATTTTATGCCATACAATACTATGACGTTTTTTGACATTTTTATGCTCTACTATAATATGACTTTTTTTTGGCATTTTTTTGCCTTACTATACTGTGACGTTTTGTGCCTGACTATACTATGACGTTTTTTGCTATTTTTATGCCTTATTATACTATGACGTTTTTTTAAATTTTATGCCATACTATACTATGATGTTTTTTTGCCATTTTTATGCCTTATTATACTAAGATGTTTTTTTGAAATTTTATGCCATACAATACTATGACGTTTTTTGACATTTTTATGCTCTACTATAATATGACTTTTTTTGGCATTTTTATGCCTTACTATACTGTGACGTTTTGTGCCTGACTATACTATGACGTTTTTTGCTATTTTTATGCCTTATTATACTATGACGTTTTTTTAAATTTTATGCCATACTATACTATGATGTTTTTTTGCCATTTTTATGCCTTATTATACTAAGATGTTTTTTTGAAATTTTATGCCATACAATACTATGACGTTTTTTGACATTTTTATGCTCTACTAGAATATGACTTTTTTTGGCATTTTTTTGCCTTACTATACTGTGACGTTTTGTGCCTGACTATACTATGACGTTTTTTGCCATTTTTATGCCTTATTATACTATGACGTTTTTTGATATTTTATGCCTTATTATACTATGACGCTTTTTGAAATTTTATGCCATACTATACTATGACGTTTTTTGAAATTTTATGCCATACAATACTATGACGTTTTTTGACATTTTTATGCTCTACTATAATATGACTTTTTTTGGCATTTTTTTGCCTTACTATACTGTGACGTTTTGTTCCTGACTATACTATGACGTTTTTTGCCATTTTTATGCGCTACTATAATATGTATTTTTTTGGCATTTTTATGCCTTACTATACTGTGACGTTTTGTGCCTGACTATACTATGACGTTTTTTGCCATTTTTATGCTCTACTAGAATATGACTTTTTTTGGCATTTTTATGCCTTACTATACTATGACGTTTTTTGAAATTTTATGCCATACTATACTATGATGTTTTTTGCCATTTTTATGCCTTAGTATACTATGATGTTTTTTTGAAATTTTATGCCATACAATACTATGACGTTTTTTGACATTTTTATGCTCTACTATAATATGACTTTTTTTGGCATTTTTTTGCCTTACTATACTGTGACGTTTTGTGCCTGACTATACTATGACGTTTTTTGCTATTTTTATGCCTTATTATACTATGACGTTTTTTTAAATTTTATGCCATACTATACTATGACGTTTTTTGCCATTTTTATGCCTTATTATACTAAGATGTTTTTTTGAAATTTTATGCCATACAATACTATGACGTTTTTTGACATTTTTATGCTTACTATAATATGACTTTTTTTGGCATTTTTATGCCTTACTATACTGTGACGTTTTGTGCCTGACTATACTATGACGTTTTTTGCCATTTTTATGCCTTATTATACTATGACGTTTTTTGAAATTTTATGCCATACTATACTATGACGTTTTTTGCCATTTTTATGCCTTATTATACTAAGATGTTTTTTTGAAATTTTATGCCATACAATACTATGACGTTTTTTGACATTTTTATGCTCTACTAGAATATGACTTTTTTTGGCATTTTTTTGCCTTACTATACTGTGACGTTTTGTGCCTGACTATACTATGACGTTTTTTGCCATTTTTATGCCTTATTATACTATGACGTTTTTTGATATTTTATGCCTTATTATACTATGACGCTTTTTGAAATTTTATGCCATACTATACTATGACGTTTTTTGAAATTTTATGCCATACAATACTATGACGTTTTTTGACATTTTTATGCTCTACTATAATATGACTTTTTTTGGCATTTTTTTGCCTTACTATACTGTGACGTTTTGTTCCTGACTATACTATGACGTTTTTTGCCATTTTTATGCGCTACTATAATATGTATTTTTTTGGCATTTTTATGCCTTACTATACTGTGACGTTTTGTGCCTGACTATACTATGACGTTTTTTGCCATTTTTATGACTTATTATTCCATGATGTTTTTTTGAAATTTTATGCCATACAATACTTTGACGTTTTTTGACATTTTTATGCTCTACTAGAATATGACTTTTTTTTGGCATTTTTATGCCTTACTATACTATGATGTTCTATGATATTTCAAGGAGTAGTATACTGATATTTCATATATCTTGCTATACAATGACTTTGCAATGCAGCAGCATCGTGGTGCGAAGGTTAGGACTATTCCCTCACACTGAGAAGGTCAAGGGTTCAAACCCTGGTTTCAGACTTTATAATCCTGTGATGTTTTTTGATAGTTTCACGCTACAGTACGCGATTAAGTTTTTTGGCATTTTTATATGCCTTACTATACTTTGATGTTTTATGCCTTACAATACTATGACGTTTTATGATATTTCACGGAGTAGTATACTGATATTTTATATACTTTGCTATACAACGAGTTAGTGAACCATCAGCATGATGGTACGATGGTTAGGACTATAGCCTCACACTGAGAAGGGCAAGGGTTCAAACCCTGTGTTTAGGCTTTTATATGCTGTGACATTTTTACGCTATCCTAAACTATGATGTTTTTTGACATTTTTATGCCTTACTATACAATGATGTTTTCATGACATTCTATGCCTAATGGACAATAACCTTTTATGATATATCATGGATTAGTATGCTAAGATATTCTTAATATCTTGCTATACCATTAAGTTGTGATGCAGCAGCATCGTGGTACAATGGTTACGATTGGTGCTTCACAATGAGAAGGTCATGGGTTCAAACCCTAGTTTGGGGCTTTACTCTATTATGATGCTTTTTGATATTTTCACACCACAGTATACGATGAATTGTTTTTCCATTTTTATGCCTTACTATACTATAATATTTTATGCCTCACAATACTATGATTTTTTATGATATGTCACGGAGTAGTATACTGATATTTTATATACCTTTCTATACAAGGCGTTCACAATGCAGCAGCATGGTGGTAGAATGGTTAGGACTATTCCCTCACACTGAGAAGGGTAAGGGTTCAAACCATGGTTTCAGGCTTTTATATACTTTGACATTTTTGCGCCATCCTATACTATGATGATTTTTGATATTTATATGTCTTACTATACAATTATGTTTTCATGACATTTTATGCCTAATGGACAATCTTTTGTGATATATCATGGATTAGTATGCTAAAATATCCTTAATATGATGCTATACCATGAGCTTGTGATGCAGAAGTATGGTTGTACAATGGTCAGGACTGCTGACTCACACTGGCAAGGTCATGGGTTCAATCCCTGGTTTGGGGCTTTACTGTCCTATGGTCCTTTTTGATATATTTTTTGCCTTACTATACTATGATGTTTTTTGCCATTTTTATACCTTATGATACTGTGATGTTTTTTGGCGTTTAATGCCTTACCATACTGTGACGTTTTTATGACCTTTCATGCCTTTATATACTATTATGTTTTTGTGACATTTTATGCCATACTATACAATGACATTTTTTGACATATTCAAGTCATGCTATATGATTACGTTTTTTGACATTTTTTTGCATTACTATACTTTGATTTTTTCATGACATTTTATGCCTAATGGACAATCTTTTGTGATATCTCATGGATTAGTATACTAAAATATCCTTAATACCTTGCTATACTATGAGCTTGTGATGTAGAAGTATTGTGGTACAATGGTCAGGACTACTGCCTAACACTGACAAGGTCATGGGTTCAATCCCTGTTTTGGGGCTTTACTGTCCTATGATGCTTTTTGGCATTTTTATGCCTTACTATACTATGACGTTTTTTGAAATTTTATGGCATACTATACTATGAAGTTTTTTGACATTTTCACGCAATAGTACACAATGAAGTTTTTTGGCATTTTTATAATAATAATAATAATAATAATACATTTTATTTAAAGGCGCCTTTCTTGGCACTCAAGGACACCGTACACAGTTACACAAATTGAGATTTATGCCTTACTATACTGTGACGTTTTATGCCATACTATACTATGACGTTTTTTGCCATTTTTATGCCTTATTATACTATGATGTTTTTTTGAAATTTTATGCCATACAATACTATGACTTTTTTTGGCATTTTTTTGCCTTACTATACTGTGACGTTTTGTGCCTGACTATACTATGACGTTTTTTGCCATTTTTATGCCTTATTGTACTATGACGTTTTTTGAAATTTTATGCCATACTATACTATGATGTTTTTTTGCCATTTTTATGCCTTAGTATACTATGATGTTTTTTTGAAATTTTATGCCATACAATACTATGACGTTTTTTGCCATTTTTATGCTCTACTATAATATGACTTTTTTTTGGCATTTTTTTGCCTTACTATACTGTGACGTTTTGTGCCTGACTATACTATGATGTTTTTTGCCATTTTAATGTCTTATTATACTATGATGTTTTTTGAAATTTTATGACATACTATACTATGACGTTTTTTGCCATTTTTATGCCTTATTATACTATGATGTTTTTTTGAAATTTTATGCCATACAATACTATGACGTTTTTTGACATTTTTATGCTCTACTATAATATGACTTTTTTTTGGCATTTTTTACCTTACTATACTGTGACGTTTTGTGCCTGACTATACTATGACGTTTTTTGCCATTTTTATGCTCTACTAGAATATGACTTTTTTTTGCCATTTTTATGCCTTACTATACTGTGACGTTTTGTGCCTGACTATACTATGACATTTTTTTGTCATTTTTATGCCTTACTATACTATGACGTTTTTTGCCATTTTTATGCCTTATTATACTATGACGTTTTTTGAAATTTTATGCCATACTATACTATGACGTTTATGCTATTTTTATGCCTTATTATACTATGACGTTTTTTGAAATTTTATGCTCTACTATAATATGACTTTTTTGGCATTTTTTTGCCTTAGTATACTGTGACGTTTTGTGCCTGACTATACTATGTCGTTTTTATGACTTTTTATGCTTTACTATACTATGACATTTTTTGAAATTTTATGCCATACTATACTATGACTTTTTTTGGCATTTTTATGCCTTACTATACTTTGACGTTTTATGCCTTACTATACTATGACGTTTTTATGACTTTTTATGCCTTACTATACTATGTGCTTTTTTATGACTTTTTATGCCTTACTATACTATGACTTTACATGCCATACTATACTATGATGTTTTTTGCCATTTTTATGCCTCATTATACTATGATGTTTTTTTGAAATTTTATGCCATTCAATACTATGACGTTTTTTGACATTTTTATGCTCTACTCTAATATGACGTTTTTTGACATTTTTATGCCTCATTATACTATGATGTTTTTTTGAAATTTTATGCCATACAATACTATGACGTTTTTTGGCATTTTTATGCCTTACTATACTGTGATGTTTTTCGCCATTTTTATGCCTTAGTATACTATGACATTTTTTGAAATTTTATGCCATACTATACTATGACGTTTTTCGCCATTTTTATGCTCTACTATAATATGTATTTTTTTGGCATTTTTATGCCTTACTATACTGTAACGTTTTGTGCCTGACTATACTATGACGTTTTTTTGCCATTTTTATGCTCTACTAGAATATGACTTTTTTTGGCATTTTTATGCCTTACTATACTGTGACGTTTTGTGCCTGACTATACTATGACATTTTTTTGTCATTTTTATGCCTTACTATACTATGACGTTTTTTGCCATTTTTATGCCTTATTATACTATGACGTTTTTTGCCATTTTTTTGCCTTAGTATACTGTGATGTTTTGTGCCTGACTATACTATGACGTTTTTGCCATTTTTATGCTCTACTAGAATATGACTTTTTTTGGCATTTTTATGCCTTACTATACTGTGACGTTTTGTGCCTGACTATACTATGACGTTTTTTGCCATTTTTATGCCTTATTATACTATGACGTTTTTTGAAATTTTATGCCATACTATACTATGACGTTTTTTGCCATTTTTATACTCTACTATAATATGTATTTTTTGGCATTTTTATGCCTTACTATATCGTGACATTTTGTGCCTGACTATACTATGATGTTTTTTTGTCATTTTTATGCCTTAGTATACTATGACATTTTTTGAAATTTTATGCCATACTATACTATGACGTTTTTTGCCATTTTTATGCCTTATTATACTATGATGTTTTTTTGAAATTTTATGCCATACAATACTATGACGTTTTTTGACATTTTTATGCTCTACTATAATATGACTTTTTTTGGCATGTTTTTGCCTTACTATACTGTGACGTTTTGTGCCTGACTATACTATGACGTTTTTTGCCATTTTTATGCCTTATTATACTATGACGTTTTTTGCCATTTTTATGCTCTACTATACTATGACGTTTTTCGCCATTTTTATGCCTTAGTATACTATGACATTTTTTGAAATTTTATGCCATACTATACTATGACTTTTTTCGCCATTTTTATGCTCTACTATAATATGTATTTTTTTGGCATTTTTATGCCTTACTATACTGTAACGTTTTGTGCCTGACTATACTATGACGTTTTTGCCATTTTTATGCTCTACTAGAATATGACTTTTTTGGCATTTTTATTCCTTACTATACTGTGACGTTTTGTGCCTGACTATACTATGACGTTTTTTGCCATTTTTATGACTTATTATTCTATGATGTTTTTTTGAAATTTTATGCCATACAATACTATGACGTTTTTTGACATTTCTATGCTCTACTATAATATGACTTTTTTTGGCATTTTTTTGCCTTACTATACTGTGACGTTTTGTGCCTGACTATACTATGACGTTTTTTGCCATTTTTAAGCCTTATTATACTATGACGTTTTTTGATATTTTATGCCATACTATACTATGACATTTTTGCTATTTTTATGCTCTACTAGAATATGACTTTTTTTTGGCATTTTTATGCCTTAGTATACTATGACGTTTTTTGAAATTTTATGCCATATTATACTATGATGTTTTTTGCCATTTTTATGCCTTAGTATACTATGATGTTTTTTTGAAATTTTATGCCATACAATACTATGACGTTTTTTGACATTTTTATGCTCTACTATAATATGACTTTTTTCGGCATTGTTTTGCCTTACTATACTGTGACGTTTTGTGCCTCACTATACTATGACGTTTTTTGCCATTTTTATGCCTTAGTATACTATGACATTTTTTGAAATTTTATGCCATACTAAACTATGACGTTTTTTGCCATTTTTATGCCTTATTATACTATGACGCTTTTTGAAATTTTATGCCATACAATACTATGATGTTTTTTGCCATTTTTATGCCTCATTATACTATGATGTTTTTTTGAAATTTTTATGCTCTACTATAATATGACGTTTTTTTGCCATTTTTATGCCTTATTATACTATGACATTTTTTGAAATTTTATGCCATACTATACTATGACGTTTTTTGCCATTTTTATGACTTATTATTCTATGATGTTTTTTTGAAATTTTATGCCATACAATACTATGACGTTTTTTGACATTTCTATGCTCTACTATAATATGACTTTTTTTGGCATTTTTTTGCCTTACTATACTGTGACGTTTTGTGCCTGACTATACTATGACGTTTTTTGCCATTTTTATGCCTTATTATACTATGACGTTTTTTGCCATTTTTATGCCATACTATACTATGACGTTTTTTGATATTTTATGCCATACTATACTATGACGTTTTTGCCATTTTTATGCTCTACTAGAATATGACTTTTTTTTGGCATTTTTATGCCTTAGTATACTATGACGTTTTTTGAAATTTTATGCCATACTATACTATGATGTTTTTTGCCATTTTTATGCCTTAGTATACTATGATGTTTTTTTGAAATTTTATGCCATACAATACTATGACGTTCTTTGACATTTTTATGCTCTACTATAATATGACTTTTTTTTGGCATTTTTTTGCCTTACTATACTGTGATGTTTTGTGCCTGACTATACTATGACGTTTTTTGCCATTTTTATGCGCTACTATAATATGTATTTTTTTGGCATTTTTATGCCTTAGTATACTATGACATTTTTTTAAATTTTATGCCATACTATACTATGACGTTTTTCGCCATTTTTATGCTCTACTATAATATGTATTTTTTTGGCATTTTTATGCCTTACTATACTGTAACGTTTTGTGCCTGACTATACTATGACGTTTTTGCCATTTTTATGCTCTACTAGAATATGACTTTTTTTTGGCATTTTTATGCCTTACTATACTGTGACGTTTTGTGCCTGACTATACTATGACATTTTTTTGTCATTTTTATGGCTTACTATACTATGACGTTTTTTGCCATTTTTATGCCTTATTATACTATGACGTTTTTTGAAATTTTATGCCATACTATACTATGACGTTTTTTGCCATTTTTTTGCCTTACTATACTGTGATGTTTTGTGCCTGACTATACTATGACGTTTTTGCCATTTTTATGCTCTACTAGAATATGACTTTTTTTGGCATTTTTATGCCTTACTATACTGTGACGTTTTGTGCCTGACTATACTATGACGTTTTTTGCCATTTTTATGACTTATTATTCTATGATTTTTTTTTGAAATTTTATGCCATACAATACTATGACGTTTTTTGACATTTCTATGCTCTACTATAATATGACTTTTTTTGGCATTTTTTTGCCTTACTATACTGTGACGTTTTGTGCCTGACTATACTATGACGTTTTTTGCCATTTTTATGCCTTATTATACTATGACGTTTTTTGATATTTTATGCCATACTATACTATGACGTTTTTGCCATTTTTATGCTCTACTAGAATATGACTTTTTTTTGCCATTTTTATGCCTTAGTATACTATGACGTTTTTTGAAATTTTATGCCATACTATACTATGATGTTTTTTGCCATTTTTATGCCTTAGTATACTATGATGTTTTTTTGAAATTTTATGCCATACAATACTATGACGTTTTTTGACATTTTTATGCTCTACTATAATATGACTTTTTTTTGGCATTTTTTTGCCTTACTATACTGTGACGTTTTGTGCCTGACTATACTATGACGTTTTTTGCCATTTTTATGCCTTATTATACTATGACGTTTTTTTATATTTTATGCCATACTATACTATGACGTTTTTTGCCATTTTTATGCCTTATTATACTATGACGTTTTTTGAAATTTTATGCTCTACTATAATATGACTTTTTTGGCATTTTTTTGCCTTACTATACTGTGACGTTTTGTGCCTGACTATACTATGTCGTTTTTATGACTTTTTATGCCTTACTATACTATGACATTTTATGCCCTACTATACTGTGACTTTTTATGCCTTACTATACTTTGACGTTTTATGCCTTACTATACTATAACGTTTTTATGACTTTTTATGCCTTACTATACTATGTGCTTTTTTATGACTTTTTATGCCTTACTATACTATGACTTTACATGCCATACTATACTATGATGTTTTTTGCCATTTTTATGCCTCATTATACTATGATGTTTTTTTGAAATTTTATGCCATACAATACTATGACGTTTTTTGACATTTTTATGCTCTACTCTAATATGACGTTTTTTTCCATTTTTATGCCTCATTATACTATGATGTTTTTTTTAAATTTTATGCCATACAATACTATGACGTTTTTTGGCATTTTTATGCCTTACTATACTGTGACGTTTTGTGCCTGACTATACTATGACATTTTTTGCCATTTTTATGCTCTACTATACTATGACGTTTTTCGCCATTTTTATGCCTTAGTATACTATGACATTTTTTGAAATTTTATGCCATACTATACTATGACTTTTTTCGCCATTTTTATGCTCTACTATAATATGTATTTTTTTGGCATTTTTATGCCTTACTATACTGTAACGTTTTGTGCCTGACTATACTATGACGTTTTTGCCATTTTTATGCTCTACTAGAATATGACTTTTTTTTGGCATTTTTATGCATTACTATACTGTGACGTTTGTGCCTGACTATACTATGACATTTTTTTGTCATTTTTATGCCTTACTATACTATGACGTTTTTTGCCATTTTTATGCCTTATTATACTATGACGTTTTTTTAAATTTTATGCCATACTATACTATGACGTTTTTTGCCATTTTTTTGCCTTACTATACTGTTATGTTTTGTGCCTGACTATACTATGACGTTTTTGCCATTTTTATGCTCTACTAGAATATGACTTTTTTTTGGCATTTTTATGCCTTAGTATACTATGACGTTTTTTGAAATTTTATGCCATACAATACTATGACGTTTTTTGACATTTTTATGCTCTACTATAATATGACTTTTTTTTGGCATTTTTTTGCCTTACTATACTGTGACGTTTTGTGCCTGACTATACTATGACGTTTTTTCCCATTTTTATGCCTTATTATACTATGACATTTTTTGAAATTTTATGCCATACTAAACTATGACGTTTTTTGCCATTTTTATGCCTTATTATACTATGACGCTTTTTGAAATTTTATGCCATACAATACTATGATGTTTTTTGCCATTTTTATGCCTCATTATACTATGATGTTTTTTTGAAATTTTTATGCTCTACTATAATATGACGTTTTTTTGCCATTTTTATGCCTTATTATACTATGACATTTTTTGAAATTTTATGCCATACTATACTATGACGTTTTTTGCCATTTTTATGCTCTACTATAATATGTATTTTTTTTACATTTTTATGCCTTACTATACTGTGACGTTTTGTGCCTGACTATACTATGACGTTTTTTGCCATTTTTATGCCTTATTATACTATGACGTTTTTTTGGCATTTTTATGCCTTAGTATACTATGACATTTTTTGAAATTTTATCCCATACTATACTATGACGTTTTTTGCCATTTTTATGCTCTACTATAATATGTATTTTTTTGGCATTTTTATGCCTTACTATACTGTGACGTTTTGTGCCTGACTATACTATGACGTTTTTTGCCATTTTTATGACTTATTATTCTATGATGTTTTTTTGAAATTTTATGCCATACAATACTATGACGTTTTTTGACTTTTTTATGCTCTACTATAATATGACTTTTTTTGGCATTTTTTTGCCTTACTATACTGTGACGTTTTGTGCCTGACTATACTATGACGTTTTTTGCCATTTTTATGCCTTATTATACTATGACGTTTTTTGAAATTTTATACTATACTATGACGTTTTTCCATCCATACCTTCAGCTGTAACACAGCCAAAATGATCAGCAAATCAAAAAAGAAAAGTAAAGAAAATGTCCAAAAAAGGACAGAGGGACCCCTGAGGGTTAATAAATCCCATGAACCGCTATTTAAATTACCACTATTATGTGTTTTTCTGTGCTAAATTTAACATTACTGGGGAGGAGAGCAACGCGACTAGAAGTGACAGCGAGAGAGGGCTAGTAGCTTCTCCTCTTCTCTGTCTCAGCGGAGACCGTTACAACTTCATTCACTCTTTTAACAAAACAAAAAAAAAGCAACGAAGGAAGCAGTAAATGGACTTACATATTTAAGACCTAAATAAATGTAATTTAAGACGTAACATGCGGCTAATGTAAAGCTAGCAGAGCTTGGAGAGTTGGTTATCTGGTTGCTAGGCGCACGCAGGCACGCACACAGGTCAGGAGCTGCCGTTGCCATGGCAATGTGAAAATCTGCCCAGAATTTGGCTTCTACATGGCTTCAAACAACTGCAAATTATGAGAAAACCGTTACTTTTTTTCATAAACCGAAAAGACCGTGCCAGACACTGAAGCCAGAAGTTTCTAAAGTCTCTATTTTATTCAGATATTCCTTAAAATGAGTGCGTAAGCTCAGTGCGAAGACAGAGTGAGATTCTTTTGAAAAAAAAAGACGATTACATTAGGTGTCAATGAGAGTGAGACAGGTATTGCTGCCGGACTCGGCACCCCCGTTTAAATTTTGTGCAGACCCTGCCTGTCAAAGTTACATTTTATGAATCCCAACAACTATGTCTACATTTTCAGAAATAATTATTTGTCTCCTTTTTACGGTTTGGCCGCGAGCTCGAGTTAAAAATAAAAATAAAGGTTATTTTTTACTGCTTCACGCACTCTAGCCAACTGACGCTTTCACTCTAACTTTGAAGAAAAAGTGATTTGCACTCCTCCTTTGAGTGCTCACAGTTTGAAAAGTTTACATGTTATGTAAAAACAGTTCCCGTCTTTTTGAGAGAGCATAAGTTTTCCTCCGTTTTATAGTTTGAATCACATTTCTACGTGCAGGTATGAGAGAGCTGGGTGACTCAGAAAAAAGGTGCAATTTTGTCGAAAAAAGGTGGATTTCTAAAGAAAATTCCAATGCATTTCTAATGCATTATTTATTCCCAGTTTTTTGGGAATAACTTTGGGAAAAATTGGAATTTTAACACCAAAAGTCATAGCACCCCTTTTGGGATCAAGACGCACGTTTTGATGTATATATTACCGGGGTTTTCTCAAAGCTGCGGGACAAGTTACGCGCCGAAATTTGGCGGAAGAATAATAAACCCGAAACAGAATATTAATAGATGCCTCGGAGCTGAGCACCCGTGGCACTAATAAAATTGGTAACTGCAGTTTTCTTAATTCACTGATACATATGATACATATGAATGGTTGATGCATGAAGCCCAGTGCCCTTCATACAATATAATATTCATCAATAATATAATAATATTACACACGCCTGATTTCATTCTGAATTATACAATTTTGTCTGTTACAATTTTGTAAAAACAACAAAAAAACATGAGAAATAGAAATTAGCATCTCATAATGTCGATATATATATATATAAAACAGGGATGGATAGAAACATTTGTCCATTAAAGTCAACAAATCTACAATATAAACAAGAAACATGTGGTGTTCACATTTGAATGATATGTTAAATATGAAATATGTTGACCAATGACCAATTTCTTAATATTAATTGAAAGGTATAATAAGCTCAGATGTCAATGTCTTTGTATGTCATTGTCCCTGTACATTGTGGTGTATTGTCCTGGTAATACAGATCGGCATACTGCAGGATGTGGTCGACAGCACTAAGAAGTAGCACATCGGTGTTCACGTCCAGGTCCAGCTCTGAGGAGTAGTTCTTCACAGGGACGATGTAGGAGGTGGACATACCCAACAGAGCTCCAGCTCTATCCATCTACAAACACACACACACACACACACACACACACACACACACACACACACACACACTATGAGATAACTATAACATTTTCATTCATCACTTATTTATCCATGTATGCTACATTGCTGAATGTGTAATATTTTAAGTGCTAAGAAAAGTAAGCATTGTGTCCTCATTGGCATGTTTATATGGAATGTTAGAGGAAATGCCTCTGAGTCTGAATTGGACAATTACAGTACATGAACATTTTTCAAACTTCATACGGTTTATTTCAACCTACCGTCTCCTGAATTATCCAGCTGTTGTAAACCTGAGTGACATCTTTGGCTGTTTCTGGACAAATCTGGTCCACGTGGGTCAGCAGAGCCACCTGGTGAACACCTGACAGACAGAATACACTGCAGTCGTTAAGGGTTCACTGCAATTATCAGAAACGCAGCATTTAATTGTTACATTCCAGAGAAATAAATGTACTGACAGTTTCAGCAGTGCTTTCAGTTCAGTTGATCTTTGCAGTTCTAACCACAGCAAAATCCAACAGGAACAGTTGTCAGTGAAATCTTAATGCAATTCACTGCAAGAATGAATGACAACAGCTCCATTCATCGTCACTGTGTCTGAAAATTTTGTGTTGGTTGGCTTGTTCGTCTTTTGCTCACCCAGATCACTGATGTGCTCACGGAGCTGTTGGAAGGTGGTCCTGAGGCCTTTGGAGTAGGTCAGGATTTTAGAGGCGTCCACCACAAAGGCCACACAATGGATCCTGTCTTTAAGGGTTGGCTTCTTCACATAGCCCACAGTCTCTGATCTCACAGGTTGATCTGGGCTGAACTGGGGGAGACAAATAAAGAGAGTGTTGTAACAGTTCGTGTTGTTTGAACCAAGACTCTGCATTAGGAAGATGAGCAGACACATGTTACAAAAAAAAACAAAAACATTTAACAATCCTTGCTGTACCTTGTGTCCCTCAGGTACATGGCCTTTAATGACGGACAGGATGTCATGGAGGGTCAGTCCGGTCATCTCTGCATCCCCCAGGCCCATTACATCGCACAGCGTCAGTCTGGTAGGATCTTCTCCCTTCTGACCACGGATGTTGAAGGACTGCAGCTGACGCAAACAAAAAGAAAGTTAATGTAATGGATGCCTCTGAAAGCATTGGAACAACTTGCCTGCTGATTAGAGGTTTGCACCAGCACTTCCTCCTTTAGAACAAACTCAGGCTTTTCAATACTACTTTTATGTAGCTTTTTGTGTACATGTCTTGGCCTGAAAATATCTGAAAACATATGTTAAGCATGTGGAGTTGTCACAGTCACCTTTAAGACAACTGGGGAAGACTCAATTTGTTGACAAAGATCAAGAGAAGATTCGGAAAAGTTAACAAGTGGAACTGGTCTTAATTTGAATTTTGTTTTTTTTCTGAATTAATTTTGTATAAGATGATACAAATTAACATGAAACTAGTCTTGAAGATAATTATGTCCAAGGAGTAGAGATACATCTGCAGGCTTTGGGCACTATTTTGCTCACCAATAAAGGAAAATATATACCTGCATACTGCTTTGTCTTTGTTCACAATTTGTCTTTTACTTTACATGGAAATGACTGACAAAGGAAAGGAAAGAGAAAGCAGAGTGTGCAATTACTGTTTACTATTGTTCAAATACTCTCCTGAAGCAAGCAGGGGCTTTGTGAGGCCACACTCTTTTCAGTATCACCAATTTTTTTTTTTAGAAACACAACAATAAATTTCAGCTAAAAAAAAAGGATCCGTAGCTTTAGTGATGTCTCTCAGGTAATGTGATGCGAATGCTCCTGCTCCACTTGTACCTTCTTGGTGAAGCTGGTTGTGGAGGAGCCCACCATGGCCCGGTTGGTGACATTTCCATTAAACACTGACTGGACTGAACTGATGAAGCTGGACTTTCCAGAGCTGACCGGGCCCAGGAGGAGAACCCTGGCCTGATTCACAACCTCACAGCTCGGTCTGTAGGAGCCGACAGACTTCATCAGGCTCGTCTTTTGCCTAGGTGGGAATTTAAGATGTTCACTTGTTGTTGATAATGTTTAAAATATGTTGTCTTTTATCTTTAAAATGAGCACAAATCTATTAATGCGACTGCTACTACTTAATATAGTTGCAAACTTGACTTAATTGTTACAGCTTTACTCACTCGTCTGTCCACTCCACATTTCTCCACTGAGAGTCCAACATGCGTTGAACTGCTGAAGAGAGTTTAAGAATTGATGGGATTTAATGAAACATTCAGCATTTGCAATGTTGTACCTCCTTTGACATGACATGCATCATATTAAATCTGGCTGTTGAAATGTAAATGTATGTACTCTGATTCCATAGATAAGTGGCAAAATTTACAGTGATCACGTCCATTTCCAGAAGCTACAATTTCTTTGACAGTTGTCTTGGTGTGGAACCGTTTAGTAGCTTACCTGTGAACGTAAAAGGTTGTGCCGCCCTTTGCTCTGTTGAACTGACTTTGCCGAGAGCATCACTGGCGCCCAGTGCTGTGGCAGTATCAGGTTGGGCTGCAGTTTCAAATCTAAAGCCGCTGGGGCTGATGAGGAAAAACAATCACAGACATCAGAGGAAGACAACAGATAAAGCAAAGGAGTGGAAATTCACTTAAATGTCTTTAGTTTAAGATCTTGCACTTCAAATATTATATAAGTAGTATATAAGTTTTCTGTATATAGTATACAGAACCCAACAGAAATAAAACACGACCATTATTCATGTCCATAAACAGGAGTGGAGGTTGTTGCATTCAATGTCACAGCTTTACTCACGTTTCTGTCGAATCCACATCTCTCCGTTTTTGTTTGGTCTGATGTTTTACTGCTGAAGAGATGTTAAGAGTTGATGAGGTTTAATGAAGTATCCACTGTTTGCTTTGTTTCACCTCCTCTCAAAAAAGCTAAATGCATGAAAAGCTGGCTATTATAACGTGCCTTGCATTTTTGCATCTGTTTGTTATCAAATTATTTCCAAAGTCTTCGGATAAGTGGCAAAAACGCAGTGATGTCAGATGTCCAGATATCCGGAAACTACACTGGAGTTTATTAGCACAAAAACATTCTGCAAGTCTCTTGGACAGAGCCTTGTGACAGGTTTGGTCAGTCTCCACAGACCGTCAGAAAACAGGCATCATACAAGTAAAGAAAATTATTTCGTAACATGTAGGGTATCCATAAACAGCCTTAAAGTGTTTCGAAATTTACCATTTGCAAAGGTTCTAAACTTTTGACTCCCCCTTGTATGACGCTACATGTAAAGTGACACACCAGGTTGGTTACTCACTGTATGTCAAAATTAATAGAGAGAGTAGGAAATGCGGCTGTGAAATGTTTGCAAATTTAAGTTGGGAAAATACTCTGAGAATATCAGAGGTCAATTTTCTGTGTTATTTTGGTGTAGTGTGTCATGTCAATTTTCTCTATTTCTGTCTGTTCTATTAAGACACAGTCATGTTATCTTGTTAATTGTGTAAAGGGTTTTGAAGCATGCATTTGCTGTTTGAGAAACTGGAACACAGTTGTGTATCCTATTTTCAAACTGGATTTATTGTGTTTTACCATGCATCCAAACAACACATCCAATCCAAATTATGACAGTAAGGCAATGCCTCCAACCTTTTGTAGCACATTTTCCATGTCAGAGCTGTTCTTTGACAGTTGTCTTGGTGTGGAACTGTAGCTTACTTGGGAGCTTAAGAGCAAGTGGGTTTTTTTGGTCCGTTGAGCTGAGTGAAGTTGTAAATATGCTGAAAGAATCTTTGGTGTCCACTGCTGTGCTGATAGTGGGTTGGGCTGAAGTAGTTGCAGTTGTGGGAGGCTGGGCTCCGAAAATGCCAAAGAAGCTGATGAGGAAAACCATCACATACATCGCAGGAAGAAAATAGATAAAGTAAATGAGCTCGAGAAAATATGATAAAGTATCACGTTATTTCTCACGAGATAAATTAACCTGTCCTCACGCGACCTTTTTTATGTCGAGGTAACTTAATAATTGCAAGTACGGCCATTCTAGGCTTCCGTAGGATACTTCATTAAATGCAGGCTTTAAAAAGTAAAATCTTACTGACCCAGTTCTTTGTAAACGCGACTGCAGCTAAGGTAGTTAAACGATGCCTTGTGAAATATCACTCAGTTAAAGACCATCGCCACACAGGTTTGTAACTGTCATCCTTCGTAAAAACTCAACTTTACTAAACTTCACCTGTTCAATTTTCCGCTTAGTGAAATATTACCTGTTTTTTTCTCCAGTTTTCTCCATAATAATTTCAGCACGTAGACGTGACAGCAGCTGTAGGACGGGAAAAACACAGGCGGTGCCCCTTTTAGAGGAAATGAAAGTGAAAGTGGCTGCAGCCTCTCGTGCCCTCTAGTCTCATGCCCGGGTGTACAACAGTAAGTTCACAGGATCAAAAATACCAAGTTGAGCATATATATATATATATATATATATATATATATATATATATATATATATATATATATAGCTTTAAGTTGGTGCCCCCTATTTACAGATGAGGTGATTTCTTATTTTCAAAAGGAGGAGGATATCTGCATTGTAAGTTTCATAAAGGTATTGCAACACGTGTGCAGTTACATGCTTTCACTTCTCTAATACATCTACACTGCAGAGGCTGACACTATTTTACATACTACAGAGACATCAGAAACAAAAAACAACAGGCTGCTCAGTGAAGAGGGAAAATGTGAAGTTAGACTGTGTTGGTGTAGATGGCCGCAGATGAACAGACAGACAGAGAGAGGACAGGGCCTACATGCTGCCTGTGAGGACAACACAGTTGAGACATGTAGGGAAGACCTGCACCATGCCTAAAGACTTAAAAGAGCAAATATCAGATTGATAAAGTGCTGTGGCCAGACAGGAGCTTTCTACAACTGAAATGAATTTGTTGTTGTTGAGACTTTTGTCTTTACTGTAAAATGTTATGGCAGCTAGTTTTTGTATTTGATATAAATGTTACTCTGAGATGCTTTAAATGATCAGAAATTGGTTTCATTTGATGGATACAATTCAGTTGGAGAAGATGTATTTACTTTAGGATTGATTAATGTCAGTCCCAATGCTTAATGCTATGAGAACTGCAGCAGTGTTTCAGAAAAAGTGCTTAAGCGTTTGTGAGAAAAACCCCTGCAAAGCAAGACCTCGCGATAAAATGAGGTGCTTATGAAGTCTGTAACAGCTAAGAATTATTTTGGTTATTGATCAAGCTGCAGATTCTTTTTTCGATTATTGATTCATTGTTTAGTGTATAAAATGTTCCTCAGTCTTTAGTTGGCTTGTTTTGTTCCATCAACAGTCCAAAACTCAAAGTTACACTGACAAAAAAAACAGAGAAAAGCAGAAATCTTTGGGTATTTTTGCTTGAAAAAATATCAATTTAATTAAACAATAAGTTTATTATCAAATTTGTTATTATTGTTTTATGGTCAATCAGCTAATCAGTTCATCTAATAATCATTGCAGCTCTAGTGTTGATGTTATTGTGTCCAATACGTACAGTATATAACAGCTATTGACTGAGTGTTAAAGCTCGACTTCAAGAACATGAGTGAACCGTGGGACTGTTCTGATTTGTCACTCGGATATACGGCATTTAGATGTACAGTACATTGTTGGGAATGAGCGCAGAGTGGCAGTAAAACCCAGCGTGTGAGTCTCAATTGACCTTTTTCAGAGCAGACATTTTGAGGTGTCACAGCAGGAAAATAATTACGGCCCTGATATGGTGCATTCTGACTCACTTATATGGGCTGGCGCTTCTGAATGCATCAGAGCCATTATTATTAGTCATGTTTTTTCCACCTGTTCTTTCTCTGCCATGACAAATCAGAGCGCTTGCAAAACAAATAATAACAAAGCATGCTTGTTAGCATTCATAGGCAGTAACACACTTCCATTTGCTCTTGTTTCTACTCATCATATCCACTAGAGGGAGCTCTGGTCTTGTGTTTGAAGCGGATGCTCACCTGCTGGCTGACAGCAGAGGTCAACCTGTGACCTCCCTGCAGAGAGAGGCCTCTTAGCCTGATATCCAAAACTTCCTCCTACGGTTGAAGAAAATATGTCCTGATACACAATCACCGTCATCACTCAGTAGCTTTTAATAAATCGAGAATATTTTGAACTAGCGATTCACCTGTAATTGATGCTGGTGATGGCTGTTCCTTGGATTTGTCTGCAGATGTGTGTATGTTCATGTGGTTTAGTTTCCTTGGCTTGTTTGAGACAGAATTAGTTTTGCATGTTGGAGAAGTATTCCACCAGAAACTGAACGTGGACTGATTCTATTATAACACACTGTAATCAGACAAAAATACATTCACTATTGGCTTTTACTTTCTTTTCAAAACTGTTTGCCTTAAAAAAAAAACCCATATACAGTAAATGAAACCTTAGTGTGAGTATGAAGTGTGGTGTTGTTTACTGCTTCTTTGAGGGGCAAAGAAACATTTTTGTGTGGGTGTGAGCTTTAAAAAAAACTGACACAAACAGATGTTGAAAATCACTAAGGAAATTAGTTCAACTCCCCAAAACATAGCAGGCTGTGGTACTTAATCCAATGTGCCGCTGCTCAAACTGGATCTGATTGTGGCAATATTACACAATCTTCTGAATTTTAAGAAAATATTCCTTATTTGCTTTAAAATATTGAAAAGTTTGTCTCTATATATTGTTTTTCTTTGATGAAACAGCAAATTTCCCATTACTCACCTCAACCACTTTGATTTCCCCATGATCTCTGTCAGTTAACCAACTTGCTGCTATCTATCTTGACTTTTCTTGGCTCTTCTCTTTTGTCATTTCAGTGCTTTTTGAGCAGCCACACCTCCACCTCAGCGCACATCAGAGCAGCCTCAGATGTGTCCAGATTCAGTGAGCCACTCAGGATTCCTGCAGCAGATCACATCCATCAGCTCCTTACCAGATCATCTTCAGATTTCCACCACCACCACTCTAGACTTCTTTGCTTTCTTATTGCCAAAGACTTTTATTTTATCACTAATAAAAGCTAAAATCATGTCAATAATAGTTATATTATAATTAATATTATAATTGGAAGTTGTCTAGATGAAGCTTAGAAGAGCATGCTTACTCAGCTAAACCCTCCAACCTAAAAAAAACATACTGTATGTTTGCAGGTTTAACCAGGTCGGTTGTGTGTCATTCAGCAGCCTGCAACTAATCAGGTATAATAACAGCCCACAACAAGGCGCAGTTATCGTTATGGCCACTTTTGCGGAATCAGCAAAAATAACGGACACTCAGATCTTATTTCTGGAGTCCCATGTAGAGAGAATGGGAGCTGTTGAGCCGCTGTTTGCGTAGAGACATGAGGGGCAGGTTGGTAACTTGATGTAATGAAATAGAAACATGACTGGGTGTCATTAAAAGCGAATGCAACTGTTGATGGTGTGACAGCAAACGGTATCTATAGGCTGTTAATCTGTAAATGAAGGATGTTTCCCTGCTAAAACTGGAGTCACACAAAAACAAACACAGTATCTGTGCAAAACAGAACTCATGATTTAACTATCCTAAAACCAGGAAACAGGTGTAATGTGTCTATAAATAAGTGTAATGTGCACTTAAAGAACAGATCACTATGTACACTATAATTATTTTTTGTGTCCTGGCTGTAGCAAGGATTTAAGAAATACTGAGGCCTCAGTATTCAGAATGGGGATGGGGGTTTTTGCCTCTGTTTGGTTAAAAATGACTAACCAGCACTCTTCCGGTTATACTATGTCGTCAGACTTACTCAAATATAAACACACTCATCATAAAAGTGTTCGGTGTGGAAGTGTTTCTAAAAATGAAGACGTATACTACAAACTCCGTCATTAGCCGGATCACAGCTCGTCCCTACCTCATGTTCCTGGCAGTACTGTATTTGTCTTGGATGTGCCAGAATAAACATGAAGGCAGCTGTTGATATCAGCCAATGTGTATTCAAAAGACGTAAACTAACCTCATCTAAGTGAAACAATCCAAGAGATTTCCCGCCACATCCAACTGCCAGCCAACAGTCACATAACCTGGAGTGCAGAGGCGTACTGTCCTCTCAGCTGTGGCTGTCGCTTTTGTTTACAGTGATTATGTAGCTCATAATTAATGTAGAGAATAAACGATTGAACACCTTTACAGCAGCTCCTCCTCCTCCTCGTCAGAGGCTGTGAGTTTAGGAAGTTTAGACAGATTCAGCTCTGACTCAGCAGCTCCAGCTGATGTCGGTGGAGCGGAGAGCTGCAGGTGGGAGGAGGGAGATGAGCCGTCTAAACAGGGAGCTATGCTGACTATGTAGCCGTGTGACACAGCAGTCTGTTTTACAAGCAACCCCCCCACCCACCCACCCACCCCCCTCATCCATCCACACTGGGTGGCACACACGCGCCCTCCTCCTCTCTCACTCTTTCTCTCTCTTTCACTCTCTCTCTCTCCTGCCAAGGCTGCCAGTAGCCTGGTTGACCCAAAGTGCAGTGAGGGTTGAAATGAAAGCAGTGCAGTGGTCTGGATGGAGCAGGTTGGAGCTGCTAGTGGACGACAGATAACAACTTAAAAACACAATGGCTGTGCTTTTAAATGTATAGTCAGTGTTTGACAAAATAGATGATTAAGCATTTATGAAAAGTATTTGCATAGCAGTCACACACACATGCTGTAAAGCAGAAAGATTGTTGGACTGACAGGAAAACCTCTTGCTTTATATTTCATGTACATGGCTCCCTCCTTGTACGATGCAGGAATCCCTCATTAACAAGATGAGAACTGGTTGCACAGCAGTAATTTTATGTCAGAGTTTTAACTATTGACTACAGCTTTCCCATCAGGCTGAAGAGTGTAATGTCTTAAATGCCAGACGTCTCACCACATTTTATATCGAAACCAAAGCAACACAGTCTTAACTTGCCATGTTTGAGTTCAAAATTTTAAATATTTTTTAGTTTAGTATAGGGCATTTAATTCAGTTCTGTCTTTTGCTTTAGGTATGCATGATTTATGCAGAGAAAATAGTATGGAGATGACAACAGATGGCAAATTGGTCTTTTGGTCTTTGTCAGTCTTATTGATAATTTAAAAGTGTATTTTTGTCCTTCTGTTCTGCTCAGATTTATTTTCTGTACCTCTGTGGAGGTGATAACACGTTTGTGTTTTGACAGCTACAGGATGGACAGGACACGATGTTCTATACTGACAGTCTCTGATCATGTTCACTGTGCCATGTATAGAAAGCTGCCAGGTGGAGGCACACCTTAATGTGAAGTGTGAAGTGGGTCGTCTGAGCGTTTAAATGGAGAGGATAACGCCTCCTAATAGAACATGCCAAGAATTAATGTTGAACTCACATTTTCAAAAAATCACTTTAGGTAATAACTGTGAGGTTGCAGTTTATGGTGGCTCTGAAATCCAGTTTAGGGATATGAGTTAAGAAAGAGATGCATCTTCCTCTGTTCTTCTTGAGCAACAACTACCACTGTGGCCCTGAGCCAAGCTGTCGGTAAATATGATGTTCCTCTTCGTGAGGTTATGTTTGTGGAGAAAAGGGAGTGAGGAAATCCAAACACCAGCTTCAAATGATGTTTCAGACTTCAGCATTTTGATTGACGTCTCTCACTAATGAGAGCCAAGTACTGATGACCCGTTTCTGATAACTTGCATAAAATGAACAATGAGCTTACCTTGAACACAGACGGCATTCCCCAACACACTGTGAAGCCGTTTATGTTTTTTATGCTGTTTCTGTATTGGTGTTTGAAGTTCTCTGAAAATGTTTTCAAATTTCTAAGAATGAAACACTGAAAGGTAAAGTGTCCCCCAAAGGTCTCTGCAGGTATGAACATGACTGTTTGCTTTGCTGCGTGTCTGACTGCAGCTTGCTCGCTGCTCTGTGACTCCATGACTAGAGGGAACCACTTATAACGTTTTGTTTTTCTGGCAGCTTTTCAAAAAAATGTTCTGACAAGTAAGGCTTTACTAAAGCATCTAAATTATACAGCATACAGTGTATATGTATATGTTTCAGTACTGTCTGTTCTTTTGCAGGGACAGCTGTGGTTTTGAGGTGTTTTGATTCTACTGTACTGCTACACTACATGATTCACATTGCTCTGCCTGTCACTCAGGGTGATCCATTTTACAACGGTAATTGAACCCTCCTTAGTGGTTGGCTTAGAGTGCCATGTAATCGTAAAGTCTCAGATTCTCCGTGGTCAAAGTGTCCTTGAGCCAAACACAGAAACCTCTCCCTGTTTGCGTACTGTACATTTCCCTCAGTAAAAGTCTGAGTTAAATTCACTCTGACCCCTCCTCCACTCATAGAATGAGCAGTATGGGTAAACATGACTCAGCTGTATTCCCCCTCAGGTTACAGGTAGTCTGTCTGCTCCTGTCTCCGGGGGAGAGTGTTACTCTCCATGCCTGGATTTGTACTCAGTTAAGGCTGTTGACACACAGTGATCTCCTGACATGTCTTTGTTACAGGTGACATGTTGTGTGTGTGTGACAGTTCACCGCAGTCTGCTAATGGGTGGAAAATTGAAATTGCAAGGTGTGATGAGACAGTTAATGATGGTGATGTGTTTTGACAGGAGGTGCTTGATGATGTCCCTTCACTGTCACTGGGCTGTTGTGGTAGTTTAAATCACAGGTGACTGTGGAGAAGAAGAAGGTCAGTGTTAATGATAGCGGAGTGCTTGTGATCCTGTAGTTCAACAGGGGTAAAGCACTAGTGCTGCCGGTGTCGAGTGCAACACATACAGTACATGTAGACTGTATATGGAGTATCTTTACAGTCTGTCACTAACAGCAGAAAAACTGTCATGTCGACTTTTTGTATTGGAGCGGTGGGAAGAGGTAAGTAGTACAAGACAAAGAGATGACTTCCATTTATACTGGCTCAAATCTAAATTTCTTTGAATCTTTGCTATTTTAGGAAATTCAAATGCTGGTAGTAAAGTCCAAAATGTAGGATTCCCACGTTAGATATTGAACAACATGGAAATGTTGGAAACCTGCTGTGGAGGTCAATGAGGGAGTCAGTGCCAACCACAGAAAGACAAGTCAAAAAAGTAATAATACAAATGAATCTGCGTGACCTGTTTAAGGCCTGATGGAGGTTAATGAGATTATCAGATGCCGTGTCTGCTGCTGGTCAACATGCTCAGCGAATCTGCCCGCTGCACCTCGCACAGACAGTAAACAAGCCTTAATTAGTAAGTCAAGCTATCGAATGTCTCCCTGTCACCAGAGCCGCTTGTTTGCGCACGGGACTTTTGCACGGGATCCCGCAAATAACTTTCATAAACAGCTTTTAGATTTAATGTGTTTTTCCAAGAGTTGTTCAAAATATAGAAGAGAAGAGCAGATAACTGGGCAAGAAAGGATTTGTCACTTGTAGGAGGTGAGAGTCCATTTCTCCCACTACTTTTAAATTCTCCTTTGATTAATCTGCGTTAACACTAATAGAAAAGCTTTCAGGAAATGAATAGAGCTTTACGTCACGGTGATACATGAACACGCCGTACTGAAAACAAAACCTACGAAAGTACATCTTCAGTTCGAGAATCTTCCATCAGTCTTTCATCTGAGCTGGCTGAGCTGTTGCCGTGTGTCCGATCTCACGGCTGACAGTCTCTAATCCGTCTGGCCGGCAGCCTGGAGAAGGAAACATTGTTCAGCCTCACAATGTTTACATCCCCAGCCTCCTCTGGGTGAACAAACCCTGCAGCTCAGTGCAGAAATGACAGTCTGCAGTTTTGCTGAGAAATACCAAACAACGTCCATCTCTGTTTAGAATATCAACAACCGGCAGTAAATTTCAGACCCACCCTCCAGTGTTAGTCTTCACCACTGTTTTCTCTCAGTTTAGCCTCAAGTGAAGTTTTCTTTTTCTCAAACTCTCGCTCCAGAAAAGCGCACATGTTTTAGATGTTACTGACTCCTGGCTTTGATTTCCGTTTAATGTATGCTGTACATTTCGCCCTGTTTTTGTGTGTTGTGTGGCAAAATATGCAAAGAAGAAGCTCTTTAAACCCACTGGGAGTAAGGAGCATGAGAAGGACTATTTATCTCTTGGTCTTTCTTTTATTCTTTCTCATGCAAAGCACACACTCACATCTCATCACACTTTCACTCTGGCTTTGCTTCTCCTGTTTCACACTCTCTCCAACTGCCAAGACACACTGACCTATGATCTTCTCATGATTGTCAATCAGACACAGCGTTGCCAAATAAATGAACTGGATTTTATCATTCAAACCATATCAAGATGATGAATTATTCAGTTCTTAGTACTGCATAATCTCTTTCTCTCTCACGATGGAGTTGTGAGTTAAGTTTGCAGCCACACATCTGTAAAAGGGAAATAAGAGGAAAAGACGGAAGGGGAGCTGTAGAAAGAATATGAGAATAGAGGCGAAGAAAATAAGAGGAAAGAAAAGGGAAAGAAGAGGAAGGAGTGAGGGAGAAGACGGAAATTAGATCAAAATAGGAACGGACGAAAAAAAAAAGAAGGCGCAATGAGATGAGGAGAGTAAACTAGAGGAGAGGAGGAGGAGAAGAAGCAAGCGAGGCGAAGGGGAAGGGGGCAGGAACTGGTCTGAACCAGCGTAGGCTGACTCTCTGAGCTATATACCCCTCCTCACCTCCCTCCCTCCCTCCTTGTCCTCCTCCTCATCTTTCCTCTGACTCAGACTGGCTGAACTTTTTCTCTTTGCGCTCTGTCATGCGCTTGTTGTCACCAGGAACAATTTGGATACACATTCCCCAGAAGTGTAAGAGGATCCAGAGCAGAGCAGGAGCAGGGGTGGTGATATTGGGATGATCCAGGACTTAAAGTGGCGGGCAGGTGTTCCCCTGGCACATTACATAAGGACTCAGGTGATGCCCTGAAAGAGTCAGGCTGGGTGTATTGATTATCAGGCAGACATGCTTGGGATTAGTGAACATCCACGCATACCTCTGGTGGGACAGGATGTTCCCGTGCCACAGTGGGCGTAATCATAGGGCTACTATTTGTGGCTATAAGTTGTAGATCTCTATGTGGATAGTGTTAAGATGAAATGGAGGGGTGACACTTTCAGAACAGTCCATCTTCTTTCAGTCTCACTGCATAAGATCAGATGCTTTTTGTCTGGTTTATTTTATTAGATTTTTTTTGCATATCAGTCTGTTTTCCTCAAATGCACTATTCATTAATAAAAATACACCAATGAAAATACTGAGATAAATATAAATACAGTGTTGCACTTACAGTATATACTGTGCAAGTTATGGAAATAGGGACATTATTAAAGGAAGATGGCATAAAACGTTTTAAAAACACTTTACAGCAATGCAGAAACTCTGCTAATAGTATAAAGAAATTCAACTTTATTAATCCTGAAGAGGAAGTTAATTAATAACAGAACTGACTGAAGTAAAAGGCCATAGAAAGAAAAATAGGCAAATATATTGCAGTGATGGAAGCAACTAACCACAACATTCAGAGTTTGTAGATAAGCTTGACTTAATTTACCTTACTTCATTTATTTATCTGGGACAACACAAGTTAATTAGTATTAATATGATATAAATGAGTCATTTTTCATCCCTTTCTCCTCTTGTGGAGCACAGGTCATGTACTATGTTTTTTCATCTTATTCTATTCTGGGCTTCCTTCTCCATTTCTTTCCAGTGGTGTCTTTGCTTCTTCATCCTGCCTCTAGAGATCAGCTAATCCTACAATCCCTCCAGGAGAGATTGATTTATTGAGTTTATTGAGTTATAACTTGTTTGCTAAATGTGAAGTAAGTAAGTAAGTAAGGTCGTGACAGGGACATTGTTGATTGAGCCTAACTCTGACTGCAACAGTGACCAAAGGAATGGCTGGTTTGCAACAAAAAATCAGACAAGACCAAAAACTGTATTAAGAAAATGACTGACTCTGCTCATTTTTTCCATAACGTGTAATGATTTGGCAGCCCAGTTGTTTACACTTCAGTTGCTGAGTCAAGTGAAGGTTTTGGATGATGGTGGTGATGGGGAGAAGAAGCAGCTGATGCAGACGATGTTTAATGAGCCCAGAATAAATGCACTGATTGGTTTGGGGTCTCGGAAAAAAAAAAAAAAAAAAGGGACAGAAATTGCTGGTTAAATGATTTGGGAAGAAGCCAAGTGAAAGAAGGAAAAGTGCTCATTAGTTAAGCAATTAATCATGGAAGGAATATAGAAAAGACTGGTTGTAAAAGAAAACTAGGTATAGGTGTATGAGGAGTGCTTGGGCCTTGTGGTTGTACTGCCATTTGGTGTTGAGGTGAGAGCTGTAATGAAAACTTGATAACAGAGGGTCAGCGCGGTCAGAGGCAGCGGTGTCTCGCTCTCTGGGACAAGCTCCGTCTAGTGTAAGCTGGCTGCCGGTCACAGAGCTCATGAGAACTGACACTATTCCTGGACTCAGCCAGCTGCCAAGCCCTAAACTTATTTTCCTAGTCCGGCTAACGCTGGCTGCTGTCTTTACTGGAGATCAGACACAATCTATTAATATACATTACACTCCCAGTAATCTTCACTCATCAGAGCAAACATGGAATCGCTGCACGCTGCAGCTAATTCATGGCAGTTTGCCTCTGTGTCCATTTTAGGGCTTCGGTTTAGACTGACACTGTAAACACATTTAATTACTGTTTACTAACTATGTTAGCCAGTTTTGCTATGATGGAATTTTTTTTACATTTTCCTCATTAAATGCTCATATTACATTACATTTTCGTTCATGCTATAAAAACCTGTTTTGTAATCAAATTCCTCGTTCAAAGGCTGAAAAAATGAAAGTCACTCAATCCCAGAATGCTTCAGAGGCAGGTGTAACCTAAAGAGAAGGAAAGAAATTAGTACATAGTACATATAGATAACTCATGTTGTGTATTTGCAAAAATTACCAAATCAGTTAAACCCTAGTGGATGCTGTCAAAGTGATAGAGACAACGCATACCTACTAGAAATGAAATTTTTTTAGCAGCTGTAGCATGAATTATCATTGTGTTAAAACAATAGATAGCAGCAATATGGAAATGCTTTTAAATGGGAAAATGGATGGTTGCTTGTACTGGTTGTGAGTGAGGGCAGATCTGGGTGTAGGTTTGATGGGCAGAGAGACGCACACTGTACGATAACTTGTGTCCTGTTTGTGGGTCTCCAGCCCAGTGGGTTCAACTCTCTCATTGGATGTCTGAGGCAGGGGAGGAGAAGCAGCTGGAGGTCAGACCCCTGATCCCTGACCTCACCCCATAACTCTGCCAGGAACCTTGCTGCATGCAGAGCAGTTATCAATCTACTGCAGTATGAGATAGTAACCGCTCTGTGCTGACTCACAGGTTTTATAACGCGTGACCAAAGGCAGCTGTATACTGCCGGAGCAGCCCCAGAGCTGTTGTTCTAAATACAATAGATCATCTTTGTTACTTTCACTGACAACACCACACAAACTTCTGCTTTTATGCTTCTGGTAATCTTAGTCGAGTGTGTGCATTTCACTCACAGGAACAGGAGGAAAACTTAAAGGTGAGCTTTGAAACCTCACTGATTCCTGTCAAATTCTTAGTGATAGCTTGTTGTAAAGTTAGTAAGGTAAAGATGACCGTGGTGCACGCCACTGTTCACCTCTACTTCACGCCAGCGGTGTTGCTAGCTCTAACATGCAAGATTAAAACCACATTTCCCATAAACCTCATCGCTCTCGTTCCCCATTGTCCTTCCTGAAGAGGATGAACACTGGCGGTGATTTTTCATCAACCGTTACACTCTGTAAACTTACACAGAGTAACTTACCCAGTAAGGAGAACTCTGTCCCACTCTCTGAGATGGCATCCCATTAATTGAAATTGCTCACTGAGCATATGTAGAAAAACCTTCTCAGGATTTCTCAGGTTTCTGCAGTCCTGCGCCCATTGAGCATGGACATTTATTAAAGTCTCTTTCTAGCTGAGTGTGATGTTTTTCTGCTGACCCCCTGCTCACATGAAAGGCATGAAAACAATTTACTGATTGGTCTCTTTGAGATTTTTTATTTTTATTTTTATTGGGCCTAATGGATCAAATTGTGATAATATAAAAAATTGTTTCCTAGCGTTGGTGACACTGTGGGAGCTTACCTCTTTCCGCTTGAAAATAAACATGGTTAAAATTACACATTTTATAGCATATATCAACACATTTTATAGGATATGACCAAACGGAAAAGCTTGAGAAGTTTGTGAAAGTTGCTGATTCAAAACCCCAAATTGACCATGGGGGGGTTACGAGACAGTTGTGAGAGGTGATATGGAAACTCTCACAGCCCTCAGGTATGACTATCAAGATTCCCTTGAGCAAGACAGTCAAAAAAAGAGAAAATGCAATGCAATGCAGCTTATTTGCCAACAGTAGAAAGTGTTGAGGTCTGAATGTGTGGAAGTGTCAAGATATGAGGCAGGGTGTTGCTATAAAACAACTCAGTGGATAAATAGTGGTTCAAAAAGGCTAAAAAGCACAAATTCTGAATGAATGCCTCCAAATCCAAATCCTGAGCACCTCATTGATTGGAAAAACACGCGATATAATGTAAGTTAAGCACAGTTGGGCACAAATTCTCGATCTGCCACAGCTGAAAATCAGTTCCACCTGGACAGAGGCAAGGCGGTACCACTTAGTTTTTCCATTGCATAACTCTTCAGCTGCATTTTATTTATTTCTCTGGAGGGGCCTGTGTATATTCTCATTTGTCCAGGTCATAGTATCCTAAAGGAGTTTTTTAAATCGAAAACAACTGGACTAGGTTATTTGTCTGTGAAAACGTTTCACCTCTCATCCAAGAGGCTTCATCAGTTCAGTTTATTTCTCTGGAGAGTTTTGCTGCAGACATGGCTCTACTATGAATGGCTATGCAGATGTATCTATTGAAAGCACAGCATTTCATTTTTTTCGTGCTGTATTTTTGCCTCATCTGCCAGAGGGAATGGAAAAATCGTGTTTTCTCTATTTTCAGGTGCCAAACATTAAAAAGAAACCTTCTAGTAATAGTTGGTCAAAATACTTTCTCATTAGACGGACTTTCCTACATAACATTCAAGTAAAACTACAGGGAGATGACCTACTGAATATGTAAATACACTTCCTGGTGACTTTTTTTAACAGCAAGACAAACAAGTTTTTCCTCTACTAGGTTTTAGGAAAACATTCAGTTTAAGTGGCAATTTTCAAATATTTTGGAAACAGAAAAAACAGACACTGGACGACCTTTAAAGTTGAACTTCTGACTAGTCCCCAAGTCTCAGAGGACGACTAACAATTAGATTAGTTGTTACAGATGTCCTAGTCGTACTTAAATGGAGCTTTACGTTGACACCACCTGCTCCTGGTTTTTGTGCAAACCATAGTGCAAATCTCTTTGTTGCATTTTTGTTTTTGGCTTGTAAACTAAAGCCCCAAGAACTCACAAGCAGCTGAAGACCGGTCGTACTGCCAAGACAGAGACAGAAATGTAGGCAGGAAGAGTGAGTCAAAAAGACATGTGCAGTAATTCCTGTTGCTGTTACTTTAACTCAGCATTTTCCTCTCTGGTGATAAGACTAAAAGAAGAAATGTACATCTCATTGAGATATGCACAGGACTGTCCCGCAGTCTCTGCTCTGCGCTCGTGAGGCTCAGCTGTGCTCGTTACCTCAGAAAGTGACCAGACACAGCAGCCACTCAGCTGCTGCTAATGTTTAAGTTAGACAGCTGTGTAATCGACCCGCCTCTCAGTCAATCCAACTCACTGCAGTAAGTGCACGTGCACTCGTGACGATTGTTTATGTTGCCATTGCAGAACTTCTTAGGGAAGCTTCTGTAAATAGTCACTGCCTTATCCCACTGATTATTGATTATCATGCTCTTATGTAGAGTACATTAGATATAATGCAGTAGACTGGGTAATACGACCATGGGACTCACAAGATTTGCTTTAAAGAAGTGCCAAAAACATGCAGCATTTGTTGCTTGATATGGTAATAGATTTTTTTTTTCTAATTTCAGTTCTGTTTTTTTTTTTATGTGACTGACGTAGACTGATCGATGAGTCACGACTGTTTTACTTTCAGTTCTGCTTCTTCTGTGTTGTAAAAACTGAATCCAAATATATAATGAAAACAGGAAATCCATCAATAATTACCACATGTAACAAAAACCATGCAGAGCACGTGTGTGTTTGTCTAACTGAGTCCTCATATGCCTCTGCTTCGTATGTGTGCACTTGTGTGTCCGTGTGCACCTAGAGTGATGCATAAAACAGTATTCATATCACAAGCCTGAGTATCACAGCCTCGATTCCTCATAGAGGGGGGTGATGGCTGCTGCGTACATTCTCTACATGCAAATATCTGTCTGGCATGTCAGTGGGCGCCTCTGCCAAGGCCCTCGGTGCTGCAAAGGGCAGTCGAGGCGCTAAATGACCCCCACTCTAACCCGCCCCCCCCACCCCAAATCCATCCGCCTCTCCACTAACCTCGCAACTTCGCTGTGGGGCTGGGCCAGTGAGAAGCAGCGCAAACCGGCGTGAGCCAGTGCTGGGAGCTACATCACCCCTCGCCTCCTCCTTCCTCTGACTTCTTCCTCCCATATGTGCATACACACACACTCACACACACACACACACACACACACACATTAGGATTGGTGTACTTATGAGGGCCTGCTATTGTCTGTTTACGACTCTGACCCTGAACCAAACATCATTTTCTGACCAGACTGCAGTGAATATTTTGCCAAAAGAACATTCAAGTTGGATCATATATTTGGCTTTATTTCATTGCTTTAGTTTAATTTCATTCTTGTTGTAAATGTCAGATCCTTAACATGATATGAACAGCATTTAAAAATAGATTGATCCCCATCACTCTATGAGTATCCTAAACATCAAAATTCTAGTTTTACCCCTGAAACTGAACTTCTTATCAGTAGTCTTATTCGGTTCTAGTCCTAGTTATAATTTCTCTTAATCCAAGTCTGAACAAATTTTAAAAGAGGCCTAAGTCTTTATATCATGACCTCCCCCTGCAAATGTAATGATTGTCAGAAATAACCTCACTTCACAAAAATGTTCTCACCCTCGAGGTCCGAAACTCAAGCTGCCATTCACAAAGACAGAAAAACACACACTTCCTCCTCTGTCCCTGACACGCTCTGACTCTCTTGAGCTGCACATACGCGGTGGCAGAAAATGAGATGTATAACTCTCTGTGACCAAGCATTTCAAACTGGGTAAATATCAGATCCCATGTGGTTTCTCTGTGTTTAGATGAAGAAGACGGTTTCTTCTTAGTAAACAGCTCAACACTGTCGTCCTTACAGTTAGTTATTTTTGCCTCCTGTTAATGAACCATCTTCGGTTGGTTCAGGTTGGTTGGTGTTGTGTTTAAAACTATTTAAGAATTAAAACTTTGTTTTTTGGGATGTAAGGCTGGTGATTACAATGGTATCTGTAAGTGACAGTAAAATAATTTTAACCACAGTGTGAGAATTGTTTAGCCTCAGAGAAAGGTTTAGCAGAGTGGTCCAAGTTTACAAGGCCTCTTCCTGTTGTTGGGGAGCTGTGAAGGGTGTTGTTGAGCCAACTTCCCATTAGTTCCTACTCATTCAAGGACACTCTTTTTTTGGAGTTTACAAGGGAAAATGTGACAAAACTTCCTCATATTAGCACAGCATATAAACATATGCAGCAATCCCTAGACTCAAATGAGGTCTTTTAAGAGGCTGTCCATCACTTCCGATAAATACATGCTATGTTATAGAAAGTTATGGTACAGTGTCCTGTATATTTCCCCAAACTGCCAGTGCAGTGAGATAATTTAGCAGTAAATCTCCAACAGTGAGTTTCATGGCTCCTTAAACATCAAGCTTGATATGTTTGGGCTCAAGCCCAGCAGCATTTACAGGAGTGAAATTTCTGCCTAAACTCCATTCATTTAGATGGTTCCACCAGAAAGAGTCGGTTCAATGTGAGAATTATTGCCACTGACCGACTGTAAACCTTAATGACTTGAGAGAACTGAGAAGCAGAATCTGCTAATAGTCAGTATGTCAGGAAGCTTCCAGCACAAGTGATTTAGGTTGAGCAATTTTCTGGTATGGCTGGGGAGAGTCAGAGCTCCCCAACACCCTCACTCTGCCCCCACAAACATGCATTAACCCAATTTTATGCAGGACTGTTTTTTTTTTTTTTTTTTTTTGTAATTTTCTCAAGGCAAAACCTTTGCATAATAGATACAGAAAGGCATATTAATATCTAAAACTCCATAGTAAATCACAATGTACTTCACTGTTGTTTTCCTCAGACACATGCGCATCCATTCGTATCGCACACAAAGACAGTCACACAAGGACACATAGTGGCAAACAGACTCAAATACTTTCTCCACAAGTATCGTGTAATGTAGCATAAAAACAAAGGGGAGAAGTCAGCATGTTTCCATTTACAGTATGTCTATACACAGGCAGCATGGGGTGGGGTGGGGAAGGGGTGGGGATGGGGATGGGGTGGGGATGGGGGGAGTTTAGTCACACTCACTAGCTGATCAGTCACATGCTCAGAGCGGAGGAACACAGGAAACACAGGAAACACTTTTCTCCTCTCACCATGCGCGACGTGCATCCCAGTAGGTTCGCGTGTGTGTGTGTGTGTGTGTGTGTCTGCCAGCAGCATGTGGGTGTGTGCGGTGGCTTTTAACTGCACCTGCATAAAACACAGGCAGCACGTTCGTTTGGAGAACAAGCAGCACAAACTTAACTCGGTTCAAAAGGTCACGCAGCAAAATCAGTTGTTCTTATTTCTTTCGGCGTACACTCATCTAGCTTGATTAACAGTTTCAGGTTTAATCGCCCCTGTGCCATTAACTACTGTCACTGAAATCAGGCACTGAAATATGACGTTAACACAACAGATCAATGCTGAAAATACTCATCCAGCAAACTTCAGGCAGACAGTGTCAAGATATCAATGGAAAGAAATTTGGTGCTGGCAGATGTTTCTATTCCTGAATAACATACACTTCACTTTGTAATATTCAGACTTAGCTGAAAAACTGAAATTGATGGCACAACTACAAATCTAAAGGCAACAGCTTGGCTATTGAAATAATATTATATATTAATAATTGCTAATATAAATGATTTTCCCCATAGGAATCAATTTATTAAAGTATTGCTATGATGGATTCTGGGTCACCTTTTTTCCCAGAATGGATATATATAGCATTTTGGAGCAGAGCCTCTTCATACAAACAGAGGCTGTAGAGTTAGTCCTACTGGTCAGTCACCCACATGGCTGTGAACTCTCACCCAGTGGCTGGACGTCCAAGCGCTTCCCCTCTGCAAGGCCATAAACAAGCCATCTGCCCCCTCACCTGAAATCCCTGCTGACAAACACAGTTCACAGGAAATGTGGTTCCACTGGTGCCAATCTTTTGTTGCATGACTTGATATGTCTACAGTAGTTAATCACAGAGATTGTAATAGTAATTATTTGTGCACAGTGACTCATCATTTAGAGCTGTCAGCTCAGATCTCAGCTACTGTGCAGAGACTGCATGTTCTCCTCATGATTGTCTCTGCATATCTTCCAGAAGACACTCATGCTGGGTATTTGGGACACTCCTGCCCCTGATGTTCACCAATGAACTGCTCTTTAAACTGGAGAAGGTCCCTCGGTGCTGCACTGTGCCTGCCCTCTGCTATTGCTCAAATGCAGATGATTATTTTTCAGTTTGGGAATTAATAAAAAGCACGATTCAATTTTACATTTTTATGGTGAAAAGCATAAAGAAAGTAAATTAATTTTTCAAAAACTCTGCATTTACTCTTCCAAACTGATCCAAAGGCTCCGAATACTGTTGACATTTATTAGCAAAGCAAAAGCAAAGAAACTCCAAATCTTTCGGCCTCAAGCCTTCTTTGCTGTACTTTTATTGTGCATTAATACAAAACCACCTATTATTAAAATGGTTAAATAGGTAGATAGGTTCACAGTTTTTCATGTCTATCTTTATAAAATAGCCACATGTCCATATCTATATTGAAACTGTTACTAATCACTGTATCTGTACTTTGTATTCCCAGCAATTGGACCTGGGTCTGTGTAAAAAGGAAATCTAGAGTTCAGCTGAAGCCTCAGCTTCTGTAGTCTGAGTTAAACAAATAAAGTTGGCGTCTTCCAAAGTCGCAGCCTTTTCAGAACCACAGTCCCTCTTTGTGTCACTGTGCCTCTGCCACAGCTCAGAAGGGAAACACCATTGTGTCAAAGTTTTGCTGAGCTGTGTTGATGGGAGGATCAAAACTTTGGGTTGTGTCCCTGGACAGTGGGCAACAGAAGCTTTGCAGCTGCATTGCAAATCTCGACAAGTCATGTCTCAATTAAGCATAAAAGTCAACAAAAACCTTTAGCCTATGAGCATAGTACACACAGACAGACTACACATATCAGTTTAGTAGATTCTAGATACAGAGATATGGGATTTTTGGCCTCCTCTTAAAAGAATATTTTTCTCATCCCCTTCCTGATTTTTTTTTTACATTAATACTTTTATTCATGTATCTCAAACTGTGACTCCCTTTAATTATTAAAAAGTATATTTACCAATAAACACACATGCCAAGCCCCTTTGAGAAATATATACATTTAAAAGATATTCAGAATAGCAGCCAAATGTCCCACAAGGTGTCATTGTCTTAAACATTTCCTGTAAGTAGGCCAACTGTCAGTCAGACTGCTAAACACACACATACACACACACATACACAAACACACAAACACACACACACACACACACACACATACGCAAACACACACACACACACGTCTGAAACTTTTTTTTTGTTTGTTTTCCTTGTTGTGTTCTGTCACATCAGACCATTTAAACTCTGCGGTCTACCGTTTAAAGGGCCATGTGATGTCACCATAGATAAGATGCTTTGGCACAGTGAGGGAAATTCTAGCTCTGTCCTGATTGGCTAAGCAGCAACTTGTTTTCTTATTAAATTTACTTGACGACAACTCAGCCAATGAGAGCAGAGCAGTGGGTGGGGCACGATGTTCCCAGCTGTCTGCATACTCAGACGCACACAGTGCGCACACGCACACACGCACACACACACACACACACACACACACACACACACAGTTTTTAGTTCCACTTCCCCTTTGTTGTTGAGGCTATGTTGAAAGCAAGTTTGTCCAGTTCTTTGCAAAGTTTTGCAGCTCTATAATTATTTTGAACATGTCAGTCCCGGGTCAATCTTATTTTTTGTGGCATATGTTTTCATAATTTCCACAGGAAATCTTAATATAGCTGAATATATACGATGCACAATAAGATAAATAAAAGATGAAAGAAAGTATTACAAAGACAATAATTTATTGCTAATTGTGCAGAATGCAAGTTGCAAAATAGATTACAGTGTGCATTAACAATAGTATGAAAAACAGTTTGCATATTGTGAACATTTGCAACTAATATGAGCTGTGGTGAAGAGTGAAAGTGAGAGCATGGAGTATGAGAAAGCAAACATGCAATGTGCGTGAAATTGCTGCCTTTTAAATGACGCAAATTGTGCATCAGATTCACATCAAGTCTCTGCATGGCATTTACACAGGAAGTCTCTTGAAAAGACATTAAATATTTTCAGATTACACTACAGAGAGATAACATGAAGAGAAGCAGGAGATTGAAAATGTGCTTTATTGGCTCCCAATATTAAATACTTTTTAAAAATATATATATTAGTCTCCTAGTTCTCTGTTTTGACTGATTTCCAAAGAGGTCAAGAGTAGAATCAGTTTAGACGTGTTGATCACAATTATCACTGGTGATCAGCAGTAAAGAGGTCAAAGGTCAGGGTTGGTGTCTTGTTGCTGAATGCTGCAGGCAAGTGTCATTAGAGAGAAGCTAGTCAAAAATATGCAGGGAACATACCGTTTGTTGTTTTGGGAAGGTTTGCTGAGCTCTGCACACACACATGTACACACACCTCGGAAAGACATCTTTAGACTTGTTTTGTGTTCAGCACCACTTGTATTCTGTATTCTGTTTGCTGTTGCAGCTGCAGATTTCTCACTGTATTCATATTTATTTTGTGGTTTGTTTTTAACCATTCACATTACAACAGTAAATCATTGTATGTACTTGTGTTTCTGCCACAGTCTCACCTCCTTCCTACTGACTCTGATAATGGAAATCGGAGCAGAATAGCAGTGATAGTCTGTGCACATACAAGCCAAAAACACACACACACTCACACAAATGAGCACAGACACACACACACACACCAGTCCAAACAGGCAAAAACATGCAGATAAGGCCGCCCACACAAAAGACACATACACACACACACGCACACACCGACAGAGGCATACAAGTTAGCCATGCACATCCTCCATATGTTATTACTGTTAAATGTCTGGAGCCTCACCACAGCTGGTGCTGCACAGAGGAAGCCTTTGTGGGTGTGTGTGTGCGCACGTGCAATTGTCACTCCATCTGCTGTACTTCTGTGTGTTCTTCTATGCATGTGTTGGTGTATTACTTGTTCACATGGTGCCTGTTCATGCATTCACTTTTGCATTGAAATCTTTGCTCATTACAATGTGCATTTGTGTGTGTGTGTGTGTGTGTGTGCACGCGCGCGCGCGCGTGTGTGTGTGTGTGTGTGTGTGTGTATGTGTGTGTGTATGCCTGTCTGTGTGTGTCAGTGTGTGTGTGTGTGTGTTTGCATATGTGCACATTTCCCTATAACATCTCCTATGCCTATAATTTAGTATTTATTTATAGACATACAGCAACTGAGGCCTTAACAAAGTGACTTACAGTAGGGGTCAGTGCAGGAGAAGCCCCCTGAGTCCGTGTCAGCTGAAGTCTTTGCATCATAGTGTGATCACCATCACACTGCATCAAAGTTCAGCATGACAGCTTGTGGTGTGACTTCCTCAAAAATGTGAACAAACTGTACGGCTTGTGTGTCGCAGCTGGCTTGATCTGATCACAAACCATCCAGTGTGAGTCGTCAGCTTTATTAACATGCTCTTGTTTATCCAGGTGTGATATCTCAGTTTTCCGACAGGACATATTTGTTCCTGATTAGCTGATGGAAACACAGCATGTCTTTGTTTTGTTAAGTAAGCGGCCATGTGGACGTAATAATACACTCAAATGTGTCCTGTTAGAAAGAAAATATAGATAGAAAATACATGTGTCAGCTCTTCAGCCTCAACATTTACTTTTTATTTTTGGCCACCTTATTATGCATTGTTACTCATACTAATCATATTTTAAGCAGGATTTGTATACAGTCAAATTAAATTTACAATTCATGCAATCAAAACTGAGTCTTCAAAGGCTGAAAGTATGTTTTGAAAGTTTACAAAGTGGTTTGAAAAGTGAAAAACAGTAGTGAAAGTTTGAACCTGATATTCTAAAGTCAGTCATGACTGCTCTTCACTCATAATGTTTACAGTGTAATGTCTCTTATCGTTACAACTTTTGAAGTTGAGAGATGCTGAAGATGTCCTGCAGAGCTACAGATCTGTTTCTCTCTACTCTCCATGCTGGGATCTGAGACACTGTATGGGTGGCATACTGGCGTGTCTGTCATCCAATCATTTCTGTAGGTTTCTAGCATGTTTTTATTGCTCGAAGAAGAATAAGAGGATGACAGGAGAACAACAACTTTAAGATTTGTAACATTGCAAATATTAACCTTCAATCTTTTAAATCTTTACTTTTGATTGTATTATTTATTTATCAACTCTTATACTGACTTTACCAAATACTCTTGTTTGGCCAATTTTAACTGAGCAGATGTTTACACCTGTGTTTTATCTTTATCATATATTGCTTATTATGCTTCATCATATCTTGTGCTTTTTATTGCTGCGCTGCAGGACATGAACGTGCAGCAGGAAACTGGATGGTTTTGTTTACAGGATGTTCTCTCAGTTAATCCACCTGTGACAAATCAACAGGCAGGTACAGTGTGTTCTCACTGTAGGTCACCAAGTTTGTCTGTTTTTATTCCTTCATCCATCCAAGAGTCGGTCTGTCTTTTTTACTTCGGTTGCTGGTTTTTGCTGTTCTCAGATCAGATAAGACCCACAAAAGGCCTTCTGTGTCTGAGACATTCCTGTGCTTCACTGGTCGCAGGTACAGGGAGTCCTTGTTGTGCCTCAATCTGCGCATGGCATCACCTACCCAGTCTCGCTTTCATCACAACACACAAGCACAAGCTGACAAACACATGTGATAAGGACAAGCAGGTGTATAAATCAAGCCTACTTCTGTTCCCTGCATAGTCTATCTCTCTCGCTCTTCTCTCTTCTCTAGAGTAAAGCTGTATTTTTTAAAGAAAGAAAGAAAAATAACAGAGTTGTTAGTCTCCCTCTCCTTCGCTTTCACAATCTCCCTCTCTCTTATTCAGCCTCCAGATATTACTCATCGCCTCTCTCGTTATTTTTCCATCTACAGCTCTTTCACCACCTCTCTCCAACTTTCTCTCAAACACAAACTTTCTTTGCCTCATCACTTCTTGTCTTGTGTTTGTCTTAATCTTTCTTTCTCTCTTTCTAAGTCTTTCTCTTTTTCATTATAACTACTTTTTTGCACCCATTTCTTCTTCTCCACCGCTACATTGCTGCTCTGCCTTGTGTTATAGTATTGCGTGACCAGAGACCTGTTACGTAATACCTTACAGAGTTGTTTTGCAAAGTTATGTTCATTGTACAAATTTCTGTACATTTGACAGACACAAAAATGGGCGAGGTGCGGTTGCAGTGTAATGCAGGACAGATGCAATGCAGCTGAAGTCTATTAAAAGCCATGTTCCCTCCGTAGACTGACTGCAGCTTTAGGATGAACGGTGTTTGGAAAGGGAACGTAAAGCCAGTGACGTAAAAACAACAAGAGCCACAATTATATACAACAACAAAATTTTCCTCTAATGAAAACAGCATTGTGGTTGATTTATTTGTGACCATGAACATTGCAACAGCACAAGAAGAGATGCCTGTGTGTGAAACCTCTCACACAGAAACACACTCTCAAATTAGCATTATTAGCTTTGCACTATAGGTACTTATAGCTCAGCTATTATAGCACTGTCTGGTGTCCCTATTGTTTTGTCCACCTCTTGTATTTGTCACCACTCAGTGAGGCAGTGGTTGGATAAAAAAAAAAAGAAGTGTAATCACTTCTATGTCCTTCTGTCCTGGTGACCATCATAAGACACAAGAACATCAAGATATTGTGAAATTATTTATTGGAAAAAAAAAAAAAAGTTTCGACATCTTCCCTGAAATTACTTTATTTTAAGAAGAATCCAGCTTATTGTAATAGAATCAAGAGAACTTGCTGTTTTCATGCAGCATGGTATGTTCTCATGGATCGTGAACACAAATTAGATCAAATCTGTGAACTTCACTGTCATTTACTGAAGCTGTTGTTTCTGTGGTGCCTAACTCGGGATAGAGAAATATATTTTTCAGGCCAAAAATGATTAAATTCAGCATCATAACAATCCTTGGGGCATCTCCGTTAACTTCTATTGGCCATTTTCCTAGTGTGTGTTTTTGTGACCTGCACCGGGGATTAAATCAGCTGAGTGACCCCATGACTCTCCAGCTGGGCTCTTGGCTGCGGGAGCAGTGAAGAGGAGGAGGAGGCAATGGGGTTTCCCATGGGGCTCTCTGGTGGATGTGTGTCAGGGGGAACATCAGGGGTTGAATCTGTTTTCCTAGTTCTGTTTCCCCAAAAAGATTCCCCACTGAGAAGATGCAGTCTGTCAAGGACTCAGACATACTGTGACAGTTGTACCAGATATTTAGAGGCTTCAAATGAAAATGCATGTAACATAAGGAATTTCAAAGTTATTGTGAAACACTTTGAATCACAAATTTTACAGTTTTATTTGAAGTTTTGATATCCATAAAAAGATTAAGATATTTTTGATTTTAAGAACAAAAACCATCTCAATGTTGTTTTAAATCTCCTCTCTCAGGCTTCTTTCTGGAGCTCTAGTAAAAAAACAGGTCAGTGAGCCAATCAGATTAGTTGTTTTCTTGACTGCTTTCTGAGTAAGCTAATAAAAATAATAGCAGATTTCAGGTAAACATTTACAGAAACTAAACCCTGCAAGGTTGGAATGGCGGGTCCAGGTGGGCGGGGCTTCAGGCATGACTCACAGCGTTGACTGTAAGGTTACGGAAGTACTGACGACTTGTTTCAAGGCACAGTTTCTGAATATGGGTTATGTGCATTTCTCTGTGGATTAAGCTCTTTGATAGTTTCACAGTATTAATATAGAACCTACCTGCTTTATGATAAAAAAATTAAATAAAATGAAATAAAAGAAAACATGGAAATCTCACTTTATACAATATGGGACCTTCACCTAATACGACTTAATCTACCTGTAAAGAATTAAAAAAACTAGCTGTTTAAAATGTAGCTTTATTTTTTATTCTTTATTCACATTTATATTTTTTATTTTACAGTCTAGCTATTAATTAATAATAATATAGATCATGACTCACTCTCTGCAGTCCATGTGATGCAAGGTGACAGTAATATCACCCATCTGGCTGAAAATCAAGGGGAAGTCCAATTCACACACTCTGTTTCAATAGTGATGTCATTCAAGCATTTCTATGTTAAACCGGTTCCTGAAATGTTGGGAAAACCCTTCCTGACCTGATGCTGATCTCAAAGTGGTTTCACATGGTTTGGATTAGTGACAGACTTTTAGTTCTTTTTTAATTTAAATTTCACAACACACAGCAGTCAGTCAGCGTTTCTGAAAACTGTCATGAAAATAAGCATCATAAGGGCTGAAAACAAAGAGGAAGAAGACGTTCGGATAACGTAAGAAGACATTTCTTTCTCATATCAGCAGGAACAGTTCCCTACGTTACAGGAAGAGCCTCTCACGTCAAGGCAAACACTGAGGAAAAAAAAAGTTCACATCTTGGAAGGCGAACTCGTGTGTATGTCTGAAAACATTTTAGATTAAGTTACATAAATAACATCTCCTGCTATGGTATAGGAAAAAAGTTTTCCCTCAGGTGAAAATCATTACTTACAGAGTTAAGGTAAGAAAAACATATTGATGCTGTTAAAACACGCTCAAAACGTACGACACTGTAAAGTGTTCCTACTACAACAGACAAAAGCTTCTGAGATCATCCTGCTGGGATCAGACTACACACTGTCAGCCCAATAATGACCTGACTAACGTGTGGTGTCAGGATTCAAAAATGGACATTTGGTTGCATAATTGCTGCTTTTATCCAATGTCCTATCAGAAAACAACAAATGCACATTCCTAAAACTATGTTCATGTAGTGTGCATAACCATACATGGTCCCAGGCACCTCTGATCACCTATAGAAGTCACGCAGAGAGGCAAGTTATGATTGGTCGGTGTTCACCGTGTAGACCAGGTAACACAGTGACCATCTGGAAAGACAAAAAGATTCTGCAGTCCAATTCTGGCATAAGATGTTTGTTCCCTTCTTATTAAGGAAACAGAACAACCCTGCTCGCCTGCACAACAGATAATTAACAAGAAAAATGTTACCTGACATACTGAGAAACAAACTGCCACATAGCAGAAAATAACCTGGTGTGGTGTTGAGAGCAGAAACCATTCGCTGATTAAAATCACCTCACTTCTTTAATAACTGAATTGAATAATCGCTTATCAAACATCCTCTTGTTTCAGCTGCCCCAGTGTGAGGGTTTGATGTTTGATAGTTTATTTAATTGTACACTGAATATTTTTGGGTTTTGGACGCTGGTCAGACAAAACAAGACATCTAAGGACGTCACCATCTTTAGAAAATTAGAGCAGGCATTTTGAACTGGTTTCTGACATTTTATGGACCAAATGATGAATCAGTTAATCGAGAAATAATCTGTAGACAAGAAGTTGCCTGTGTTGTTCACTTTGAAGCAAAAGTTTGTTTCAGATGACTGAGTAGGACAATTGTTGGGGAAAAATATTCCTGTCTTGTTTCTTGTTAAAAAAAAAAAAAAAAAAAAAAAAAGATTGCTGCAAAGTGAAGAGCGTGGAAAACAACAAGCTGTTGTGACTCTGTGCTCAAAGTAAGTCAGCAAAGAAGAATGTGTTTGTGTCAGTTCGACTGGCAGCTGACAGACTGTCCAACTGGTTTGAAAGATGAAAACATCCAAACATGACAAAGAGATCAAAATCTAGTCGTCTCAGCCCCCCATCCCCACCCCCCCCCGGCGTGACCGTGCGATCCACCTCATGTTTTTCTGTAAGATGACTCCCTGTTCGCCAACACCTGGGCTTTAAAGGCAGGCACTTGGCCAAAAGAAGGAGAAAAACAAACCTGACAGGTTTCAGCTTTCCTTTCAATGAAAAACAAACGGGGAGAGAGATGAGGAGGAGGGACAGAGAAATAGATGGAGAGCCGGGTTGGGGGGAGAGAGAAAGGTGAGGATGAGGGGGTGTTTGGCCACAGAACAGCCTGTTTTGTTGCCCTTCGACACGGGACCAGCAGGACTTCCTCTGAAGTAGCAGTTTGCTGTGAGACTGTGGGTGGGTTGGGCTGGGGGTTGGGAAGAAGGTGGAGGTCCAATGGGTTGTGGTCATGAGGGAGGAGGGAGGTTGTCCTCTGTTTAACCCTGTCTATCGGTAGCAAACAGCCCATAATTCCACAAAGTCACACCCCCTCGCCAAAAGTCTGAGAGTGTGTTATTCAAGGATATCAGCTCCTCAGCACGTGCCAGAAAAAAAAACACTGGGAGGCAACAATGAATAATGATAATTTAAAAAAATATAACGAAGATAACAACCCTCCAAAAAATGTGTAAAGTAAATATTGTTGTAAATCTACCAAACTATCAAAATACTGAACGAAAAGCTTATGATCAGAAATCATTAAAATATGATGATCATCTTCATCCTTTATCCCATCTTCGTCATATGTTCATCATCACAGACATCCATCATGTCTCTTTTGGTCTTTGTTCCTACATACATTTTTTTGGCTGCATATAAAATGCAGCCTTTATGTCCGTTAGCCAATCAGACATTTGAAACAGTGGCTGACAGGTTTTTTCTTCCTTTTAAAAAAAAAAATAAAAACATGCAATCTGTGCCTCAGTCTGAAGCTGCTGCACCGGCTCTTCAAAAAACAACCCTGCTCGCCTGCACAACCCTCTGACATCGTATCCTCTCCAGGGGGATGAGCTGAACAAAAACACCACACACCTCCATTCGTGACATCACGGCCAGTTGTTGTTGCCCTGTCAAGAGCGAGGCTCCATGTGGATAAAGGGATAAAAGATAAAGAAAGTGCAGTAGTAAGTATGATAATAGGTTACATACCTAAACACAAACCAACAATACTGAGAGTCTACTGCTATCAGCTCTCTGAGGCTGTACTCTGACTCAATGTAAGCATGCTAACATGATCGCAGCAGCAAAGGTAACATAATGATGTTTAACTGTTGTAATGCTTATCATGTTCACCATCTTAGTTTAGCATTTTAGCATGGTAACATTTGCTAATCAGCACCAAACAGGTGCTGACGGGAGAGTCAATTTTGTATTGTTCATCAACCAAAGTATTGGGCTGATAAGAATTTCTATTTTATTATGGCACTATAAAAAGTAAAGGGATCACCAAGCATATTAATTCATCATTATGGGGGAATGAATGTCCGCACTAAACATTATTGTAATTCATCCAATAGTTGTCGCTCAAAACCACAAAGGTCAACCTCATGTTGGCGCTATAGTAAAAGTCAGGGGAACCATGACTGTGTGAACCAAATTTTGTGCCAATATATTTATTGAGCTATTTCACTGGAGAAGTGAGAACGGTGAGCTGTTGATGGCTGTTGATAGACTGTCAGGGAATCACCAAAACCACATGGATTCATCCTGTGAGGACCATGAAATGTCAAAATATGAAAGTCCATCTAATAGTTGTTGTTGTTGTGATATTTCAGTATGGACGTGTTGGACCCGGAGAATAGAATAGCCAACCCCAGAGCTGTGTAGAAACACATTATCTACGTTTACTCTGTTCTTAAACCAGAATTGTTAACATTAAGATCAAATCTACACATTCTTACATCGGTGATCAGGATCAAAGGTGACGTTGGCACCGCTGCCGACTCCCGAGGAGCAGTTCAGTGCCATTTTTCAGCTGCTTGTTTACAGCAGCAGCCCTCAACCATGGAGAGATACTGCAGGTTTTCGTGTTAGTGCGCAATTTCCCACGGTGATTTACCTCACTGCATTACAGTAGAGAACATTCATCAGACAAACACATTCCTGTTACAACAACCCACTGTCTCTCGGTGCGGTGTTAAGTGGCAAAATGAAATCCTGCAGTGAAATCAAGAGGCGAGGTAGTCTTCATCCATCTGTCTGTCTTTCCATTTTTTAACCACTTTGAATTTATAAAACGTGTCTGTGGAGACAATCGTATGTTTTCAGATTTACTGGCGCTGGCTGTATCCTGCTTGTAAAGTTTGTGATGTAGAACAAGAAACAAGAAAAAGAAAATAAAGAAAAGTCAACAAACTGAGGTGTAAGTACTGCAGGGAACGAAAACAGACTTATATTGTGTTTACGCTTGCATTAGTAAGGCAAGCTTTACAATAGCAACTCTTATCTCTGTCTCTGTTAACATGATAACATCTAAACATGTCCCATCTGGCACAGTGACACTTTTAGTGGTTTAAATTGAGATTTGGAGATTTATGAGTAGTTTCTATTAGGGCTGGATCCTCAGTCAGTCTCAACCAAGCAGAGTCTTTCTGAGGTTGATTTAGTTTCGGAGGCTTTGCACTACATGAACCTGCTGACCAAAGATTTATCTTATCTTTGTATTATCAGCTTTCAGAACAGTAAATACTTTTCGTTTCACTTTTCATTGGCAAGAGCAGCAGTAATGAAGGACCGCACGAATCAGAACAAAGACTACAACAAAAGGCTCAAGCATTTATGTTATCATCATTGATATTAAGTCCTTCTCCAATGTCTGTAGGGATTTTGAATAAAACTTTTATTATTCACCTAAGGTTGCTGCTATGGGGCAATCAAAAGGTTTTTGTTTTAGTTCAAAAAATTAAAAACAATCATGAACTTCCATAAAGAAGTATGAAAGCACCACTAAAGTGAATCATGATGGATTTGGGATAATTGAACCACTCGCTTTCCATTTAAATGTAAAGATACCTATAGATGAACATTTTCATGGTTCTCGTGTTGTACTCTCGTTTTCTCTTTAAATGAAGCACAATCCCAGCTTCCAATTTGCGTATTATTTTCCTTCCCACAATACTGCTAAACGTAAGCAGGCGTAACATGTCACATATATTCCATACTGAAGAGGACAGTTCTGCCATGCAGAAAATCATCTGGGAAACATTTAGAGTTTGTGTTTTCCATGGGAAGTGCCCACTAAATCTTAGGAGTTGGTACAAGGAGCGTGACAGCTGTGTCAGTGGCCTCCTTCGTCTCACCTTGCTGAAGTTTGATGAATGGATATTGGAGCAGAGCCTCACGTTTGATTTCACATCTGGACTGAGGTGCTGTAAATGTAAACACACCAACAACTGGAAAGACATTTGAAATATCTGTGCCATTAAAAAGCAGTTAATGCAAAGGTTTTCAGGGGTCAGAGGTTACAGAGCACAGATGGAACAGATGAGATTCCAAAATATGACACTTAATATTGCAAAAAAACTTAGTGTTAACACAGCAGTAAACACAACATATGACATATTATTGTGTTAGTGCCTAAGGTTTGCTAACCATTTAGCAAACAGTCCTTCAGACACAGAACAAAATTAGCATTTATTTGGAGTCACGTATTTCATGCCCTGACAATATAAGTCCAACATTTACTCTCTTTTACTTCTGTTTCCGGTCTCCACCAACTCCTAATCTGCATCTTTAACTGCTTAATGCTCCACTGTATTCACTAGCTAATTGCTAACTTTGTCTGTCTACCATTCAGTGTGGTACAGTTGGTTTATCACAGCTAAAAACATCTTCCTGTTGCAGCTGGAAATGAGGCTGATGAGAGCGGTGGGACTGAATCAAAAACCAAAACAATTACCAAAAAATGCAAAAATTCTCATTGGAGATGATAGTTGTCTGTGGGTTCATTGCTATGAGCAACCCCTTTAAAGAAGACACATTTGATCCATTGATAATGTAACAAGACTAAGAGTTTACAGCCATGCTAACGCCTCCGTGAGGCTGTGCTGTACAGACAGACTAACACTGCCGTCCCTAACACATTGAGTAGTACAGCTTTAGAGAGTCATCATAAGAAAAGTAAGTGGTAGGCCTACATGATGAATTTTTGGTGTGTTTTGTCTATAAGTTCTGGAATATGAGATTCCTTACTGTAAATATCTCTGTGATCCTGAATGGGTTATAATAGAGATACATGAAAAGAAATGAAAGCCAACCCTTGATAAGATGTATATATAGTTTTTGCCTGTCATCACCACCTCACGACCCCTTCATTTCAGTTGACTTGGTAAAGTTTGCAGAGCATTGGTGTACTTCCTCTTGTCAAGAGAAGCTGCGGTTAAGAGAACAAAATGTACAGCTAACAAGGCCTTTATCCTCCTAAACTCACATGTTAAAGCCTGAGTCTGAGTCAGGTTACAGCAAACACGTTCTCTCTTCACCCATAGACTAAAAATAGAGTGTGTGGTTTTGAAAATTTTTTTTTTTTTAATTTTTTTTTTTTAAACACAGGTCATATTTGAACAGGGCATGAACAGTGATACAGCGACGATTTAAATCCTTTGCTTTTTCTGTCTTTATCTCACTGTCTGTTTTTCCTCCCTCAACAGGCTGTTTAAATTTCACACACCAGTCGACTTTACAGCTCTCACAGCTGAGTTTATAACCTGCATGCCTCAGACAGGGTGGAAAGCACCTGAAATAGTGCAAACAAAAACAAAGGTCAGTGAAAACAGCTTGATGGAGTCTATGTTCTATACAGTAAGACAGTTAGGTAACAGTGACTTTAAGCTAACATTAAAGAGGTGCAAAGGGCAGGCTGTAGTGACCATAAAAGGTATTTTATTACTGTATCAATACACTGCAGTCCAACTTTTAAATGATGCACACACAGCTGTGATCTTTATATGTATGAAAAACCTGAGGATTACAAAATCATCTACAACTGCAACGTGTGATCACCTTTTTTTAAAACGAAATAATAATAATAATATTGTTGCTATTATTATTAATAATAATAAATATAAAGTTTTATATTTATGCTTTAGTTGCTACAGATATTGTGGGGAAATAGTTTTAGCTGAAATAATGTTGGTAATGATAGTAATTTTAATGTCAGTGAGCATTTTGCAGATGTGTAAAAACTTTATACAATTTTATATAATAATTGAAGTGGCAGTTACAGTATATTTCTACAAAATTCTATTTGGTGTTAGAAATGAGTGAATTAGATATTTGCATTTAAACATCATTTAACATCAGGACCGTGAAGTGCAGCAAAGCTTTAGGCTTTAAAGTTAAAACAATGTCTCTTGTAAAAGAGAGAAGCTGTAATTTAGTATGCAAAATTTGCTTTTGAGCCATTTTTCATAAGTCTTTCTTCCGGCAGTTGCTCTGAACAGAAGGAGGATTCACACCTCTATCATCCATTTATCCAAAGATGAACTAATACAATGTGTCTCTGTGCAGACTTTGCTGATCTCACAGACCTGAGTCAGATGATAGGAAAACAGACGGGGGAGTCAGGGGAAGTTTCATCTTTAGTGTGACTAAAGGCTTAAAGGTGCCACATGTGAATTTTTGCTATCGCTACATAGCCAGCATTAGCATTAACAGCTGTTTACACACCAGTCTAGAAGAAATGATGCAAGTTCAGCATCAAACGTCATACCTGGAGCTGTCTCCAGCGGTGGAAAGCAATGGCGAATGTGATTTCTTGCTGGGGGCAGGTGGTGCTGGTGGTGGTGATAATGGTTGCTTGCCAAGATGAAGATTTGTTGTGTTGTGTTTACAAGACAGCACTAGGGCAGCACTACTTCCTCATCCTCTCATGTTAGACTGAGGGCAGACTGGACGCTGCAGTGACTTTGACATGATGTCAAAACTATTATTTCTCAACATGCTGGTGATAATGTTAGTTAATTATTGAATGTTTGAATGTCTTACACATATCATCGTTAATAAAACACCTTGTGACAGTCTGACCACATGACTGCACACTGACCCTGCCGCAGCTTTTCTGCAGAACCTCACAGCGACACAGTAAACTTGGCCCGACTGACATTTACACGGGGGCTCATTCAAGCAAGTGCACGACTCCACATGCACATGAAAATACTGAGTCATGAGTCAGGGATGCAACACACCACCTCATCCCACGTGAGCTAGTGGGAGAATCACAACCCACCTTTGTGCTCTGGCCTCCCTTCACATACCAAGACTGCTTGTGGTCAGATAACAAACACACACAGCACCAATGACATACAGCTGAATAAAAGTAATTTACTTTGGAGACAAGTAAACCAACAGCGAGACTGGAGGTGGTTGTCTGTCGCTTTGAAAAAAACATGGAGGGAATAATCATGATGGCAAAATTCCTTCCTTTGAGGAAAGAAAATGCTCATCAAAGCCGAACAAGTTGCCGACTAGAGGAAAAGAGCAAAGACCACCAACATAAATCAGATACTCAAGAATTAACATCAATATTCAGAGCAAATATTTCAAGACTGCCACAAGGCACAATGAGACCAAGGAACACAGACAAGGAAATAAAATCAAAACAAAACAAAACATTATCATTTTTAACTTTAACTAAGACTGACAGCTCTAAATGTCTTGCCACTGCGGGCTGAGAGTGTCGCTCATTTTCCAGGAAGTTTAAATTTGATGCAGCAACTTTCCTGATATGAACCTGCTTCTCTGAGCTTTCGGTCATAGCTGCCGTAAATAAGTTTTCTGTGGGAAAGGACACAGTAAGGAGACACAGGGGAGGAACAGTAGCAACATTTGGGATTGAGCGTAGAAACCAGACACAACATCGCAGTTGAGACCAGTACATTTGTTTGCACTTGTCTGGCGTTGAGGCGTGTGTATAAAAACAGAACCGGTTTCACTTATCTATGAAACAGCTGAGTTGTCCGTCAATCTGCACAGATACACATCGTTTAAGTTAAAAGGTGCACAGCAAACACAAAACATAAGAGAGAGACACTAACCTGAGCCTAATCCAGAGGAAGCATGTGCATAGAGAAGCGGTCACTGTATCTTTAAACTATTAATCTTTTAATTTTTTTTTTTCCTTTTTACAATTCAATTCATTTCCATATTTTGTTTTAGGCCACAAACAACATTACCGAGAATGACGCAACAAGAACATCACAAGCTCCCAAAGCTTTTCTAAAAGTAGCACAGTGTATGAAAATGCATGCAAAGTGCTCTGTGCATTAGGATCATGTGGAGAAGAAATGACTGGAAGAAGTTGACATATCAGTAGACATGGTCATTTAAGACGGTGTGTAATGAGCAGGTCATATGAGCAGAGACATTTATTTTCAGCTCTAACTGCCTTTATCATCTCCCATGATCACCAAAATCTTTAACTGCACGGTGACCAAGTTGTTTTTTTTGTTTTTTTTTATTTATGTGAAACTTAATTGTTAAGGCTTTGAGTTGGTGAAAATGATTTGTGTCTAATTTGTGCTGTTGTTTGACATTTCCAGTTCTTGGTTCTGTTACATAAGCCTTTAGTGCCAGGGGTACCTAATGTTTTTGTCTCATTTAATAGTTTCATGAAGGATTATTGCTCCAAA